>NC_134693.1:2356171-2398671 GCF_050947455.1 Rhinoderma darwinii
ACATATTATACCTGATATACACACATATTATACCTGATATACACACACATATTATACCTGATATACACACACATATTATACCTGATATACACACACATATTATACCTGATATACACACACATATTATACCTGATATATACACACATATTATACCGGATATACACACACATATTATACCTGATATACACACATATTATACCTGATATACACACATATTATACCTGATATATACACACATATTATACCTGATATACACACATATTATACCTGATATACACACACGTATTATACCTGATATACACACACGTATTATACCTGATATACACACATATTATACCTGATATACACACACATATTATACCTGATATATACACACATATTATACCTGATATATACACACATATTATACCTGATATACACACATATTATACCTGATATACACACACATATTATACCTGATATACACACACATATTATACCTGATATACACACACATATTATACCTGATATACACACACATATTATACCTGATATACACACACATATTATACCTGATATATACACACATATTATACCTGATATACACACACATATTATACCTGATATACACACACGTATTATACCTGATATACACACATATTATACCTGATATACACACACATATTATACCTGATATACACACACATATTATACCTGATATATACACACATATTATACCTGATATACACACATATTATACCTGATATACACACACATATTATACCTGATATATACACACATATTATACCTGATATACACACACATATTATACCTGATATACACACACGTATTATACCTGATATACACACATATTATACCTGATATACACACATATTATACCTGATATACACACACACATATTATACCTGATATACATACACATATTATACCTGATATACACACACATATTATACCTGATATACACACATATTATACCTGATATACACACATATTATACCTGATATACACACACATATTATACCTGATATACACACATATTATACCTGATATACACACACATATTATACCTGATATACACACATATATTATACCTGATATATACACACATATTATACCTGATATACACACACATATTATACCTGATATACACACACATATTATACCTGATATACACACACATATTATACCTGATATATACACACATATTATACCTGATATACACACATATTATACCTGATATACACACACATATTATACCTGATATACACACATATATTATACCTGATATATACACATACATAATAAGAACCTCCATATTTTTACAGTTTTTGCGTTAACAACACTGAAGCATCGTCCAGTTGTGGCGCCATTTTCTCCTGTAGTCCGGACCCCCCTCTGTAAACCATATGACCGCATCCTCTCTAATTCGTCGACGCTCAGTCAGACTCTACAACTTACAGTGCGGCTCCGTCATTCCCTGATATCAAACAAATATTCAATTTTTCTATTACAGGATGAAGTGCGGCTCTGATTCCCTGTGATCATTAGCGAAGTGCTGGGAAGGATGAGAGCAGCTTGTGATGACTGTAAATATTAATCAAGCCTGAATGTAACATCACAGCGACCCCCTCATCACACACCTGGGCCCCCTCACCTGTCTCACCCAGCACCCGACCAGCAAATACAAAACGTTATGACATCTAGTGGACAAAAGGCAGAACTGCAACGTCCGGCGCACAGAGAACGTCTAGGACTTGGACACTGCTCCAGAAAATGAGGAAGGGGAAATACTGATCCATGAAGATCGATGTTTGCAGGGCAGAGAACTGGAGTCAAGTGACAAAGAATTGCAAGCAAGATGGCCGCTGCGGCAGTGGGAGCGTGTGATCGTCCCGGGGTGTCTGCTGATTCAGGACTCGATTTACCTGGACCACCTTGAGATGCTGCAAGACCTCTTGAGAGAGAGAGAGGAGCTGTCAATCAGCAGGAGGCAGCAGAACAATGTAGAGAGACCACAGCCGTATACCTGCGGGCAGCGCCCCTGGAACATGATTTCTATGTAAATGATGAGGGGCTCGTGACTTTGATTTTATAGAATGAGGGGGGGGGGCAAAGATTGTGGAAAAAAACTGAAAATAACTCATTTCTACATTTGTTGCATTCAAGAAAAGCCGATGACCGGACTGTCCACGTCCTCGCTGCTCTCTCCCATTAAAGGGATTTTCCAGCCACTTTCCGGTCACTAGCTAATGGGTCGGGGTAAGACTTTCGGGACCCCGCTGACCCGCTGTTCTGAAGGGACCGCAGCGCTCGTATAAGTGCTGCTTCCCCTTCATTTCTTCTTGTTCACGGAGTCGTCGACGCGCATCTAGCGACGGTTCACGGGTATTGCAGCCGCCTCACATTCAGGACAATAGGAAAATGGGTGTAAGCGCCGCTAAATGCGTGTCGACGACTCAGTGAGCAAGAACAAATGAAGGGGACGTAGCGCTCCTTCAGAACAGCGGATCAGCGACGGACCCAAAAGTCGGACCCTGAGCCATCAGCTATTGAATGCCGATCCGGAGGACAGGCCAATAATTTGTAGTGGCTGGAAAATCCCTTTAAACTGAAAAACCACATTGCGGTAAATAGGCGGGAGCTTTCGAGGACTGGGGAGAATAATGGGGGACGAACACTCACTGATTCTGCAGGATTTGGAGAAACATTTCGGGCGTCTGTTCAGTAGCGTGGAGAGCGGGTCATGTGACACTGTAGCATGCGGCTGTGGCGTGATCCTGGACGTAAAAACCTGTCGAACTCCAATAGAAATGAATAAGAAAAGTGCAAAAAAACTGGAACTCCATGTGTTCCTACGGAGGCATCTACAGAGAGGTCCAGGGTTATCCGGGCGGTGACACAATCTTCATGATTCGGGTTTTGCTGCCTCCACGTTGGATTTGACATGAAACGTCTGAGAAACTATTGAATTTAGACTTTCAGGTTTATTTCTTGAGGTTGAACAGAAATCTCCTGTGAAATGTTTAGGAATTGCCGCCATTTTTCTGCACCGGCTCCTCATTCCAGGGGCTCAAAAGTAATTGGACAAATTACAATTCTCATAAATAAAATGTTTTTTTAATACTTTGTGTAGAATCCTGTGCAGCAATGACGGCCGGAAGTCTGGACCCCTGGACATCACCACACGCCGGTTTCCTCCTCTGTGAGGTTTTGCTCGGCCGTTACTGCAGCGTCTTCACTTGTCGCTTGTTTGTGGCTCTTTCTGCCTTCTGTTTTGTCTTCAGCAGGTGAAATGCTGGATCGGGGTGAAATGCTGGATAGGGGTGAAATGCTGGATAGGGGTGAAATGCTGGATCGGGGTGAGATGCTGGATCGGGGTGTAATGCTGGATCAGGGTGAGATGCTGGATCGGGGTGTAATGCTGGATCGGGGTGAAATGCTGGATAGGGGTGAGATGCTGGATCAGGGTGAAATGCTGGATCAGGGTGAGATGCTGGATCGGGGTGTAATGCTGGATCGGGGTGAGTTGCTGGATCGGGGTGAGATTCTGGATCGGGGTGTAATACTGGATCGGGGTGAGATATGGTGTCTCGGCCATTGCAGAATATTCCACCTCTTTCCTTATAGACTCCTCGGTTGCTTTCGCAGGATGTTTTGGGTCATTGTCATCTGTCCTGTGAAGCGACGTCCAATCACCTGCTGCGTGTGGTGGAATCTGAGCAGAAAGTAAATCCCGGAAAACTTCAGAATTCATCCGACTGCTTCTGTCTCTATTCACATCATCAATGAACACTAGAGACCCAGCGCCAGGCAGCCATGCAAGCCCATGCCACCACACCGCCCCCACCGTGCCATTACACTGCCCCCACCGTGCCATCACACTGCCATCACACCGCCCCCACCGTGCCATCACACCGCCCCCACCGTGCCATCACACCGCCCCCACCGTGCCATCACACCGCCCCCACCGTGCCATCACACCGCCCCCACCGTGCCATCACACCGCCCCCACCGTGCCATCACACCGCCCCCACTGTGCCATCACACTGCCATCACACCGCCCCCACCGTGCCATCACACCGCCCCCACCGTGCCATCACACCGCCCCCACTGTGCCATCACACCGCCCCCACTGTGCCATCACACCGCCTCCACCATGCCATCACACCGCCCCCACCGTGCCATCACACCGCCTCCACCATGCCACCACACCGCCCCCACCCCGCCATCACACCGCCCCCACCCCGCCATCACACCGCCCCCACCGCGCCATTACACCGCCCGCACCGCGCCATCACACCGCGCCATCACACTGCCCCCACCAAGCCATCACACCGCCCCCAACACGCCATCACCCCTTTCTATTTTTGCGGCTGATTATTGGTCTGCCCCTTGTGGTGACCCCCTGTATTTGCTCTCATGATTTCTTCTCTATATAGTAGACTTAGATACTAATCCTCCTACTTCCAGGAGAGTCTTCACTTGGGTAGATGTTGTGATGGGGTTTTCTTCACCATGAGCAGGATTCTGCGATCATCCACCACTGTTGTCTTCCGTGGACGTCCAGGCCTTTTGGAGGTCACGTGATCACCAGTGCCCTCTTATTTTTCCAGAATGTACCAGACTGATGATTTGGCGGCTCCTGACATTTGTGCTTCTCTCTGATGGATTTCTTCATGTTTTTCAGCCTGACGATGGTCGGTGTCACTTGCATTGAGAGCTCCTCTGACCTCATGTTGTGGGTTCACAGCAACAGCTTCCCAATGTAAATGTCGCACCTGGAATCAACTCCAGACCTTTCACCTGCTTAATTGATGATGGATTAACGAGGGAAGAGCCCATGCAGCCCATTAATAGCTTGTGAGATAAATGTCCAATCACCTTTGGTCCCTTGAAAAAGAGGCAGCTCCATATTAAAAAGCTGTAATTCCTAAACCCCTCCTCAGATTAGGATGTGAAGACCCTCAAATTAGAGCTGAGAGTCTGCACTTCATTATATAACTGGATATTCAATATGTTGTGGTAAACCGCTAAAATGCCAAAACTTGTGTCACTGTCCAAATACTTCTGGCCTAACTGTATAGCGCAATTCTTGGGCATATCATAGAGCCCTGGATTTAAGCGTCTCGTACAAAATGGCCGACTGTGGCAGTGAGAGGCTCCAGACCGCTGTGCTCAGGCTGGTATATACAATGGTCGGCTGTGCGTCCAGCGGTGAGAGGTTCCAGGCCGCCACGCTCTCGCTCTTTTCCTCCTGCCTGTTCCTCGTCGCACACTCCAGCTTCATTATCCTGATCAGAGCTTTCATGGGGAGCGGAGAAGGACGGCACCAATTAAGAGAAAGTTTTTTTTCTTCTTTTTTCTCTTCCATGTAAAACAAGTTAACGGAGGTGAAGCATCTTCAAGTCCGGCCTAATCAAGGACGGCTCCAGCAGACACGGAGGCAGAAGGTCACAGTGGTGAACAGACGCTCTCGTTAACTCCCCGTTAAGGGAGGGCCTCGCCGCAGGAGCGCAGAGAAAGCAAGAAACAAGGCCAACTGCTCCTCAGCGTGTCCTCATTTCGGCTCGCTACCACGACGCGCCGTACTGCAGCTTTGTCAGGAGCGGCTGTTTATTCCCTCACAGTTTATTAGTCCTGGAGGCGCTCACCTCACCGAGTACGAGGAACTTCCTTCTTAATGATCTTACACCAATGGGAAAATTATAGGACTTCTCATAGTCAGGACTTCGCCGGCCACGGCTCCGATTCTTGTGGCGCAGTTTTGCATGTAATGGCGACCAGTCTGTGTTTCAGATCAGCAATTAGTCACTCAATGCTTTTATATGGTGGAAACTACGGACCCAAACATCACGGACCACAATCCCTGCGAAGATGGATAGTCCAGCACAACAAAGGCAGCATGGAATAAGCAGTGGCCGTGAACGATGAGATCCTGTTACTGAAGGGAATCCAATAGGTAACGAAAAATAAAGATGGAGGTTGTCACAGCCCCGCCCCCTGTCACTGACATCACTGATATATAATATAATTACATTGTGATCAGACATGAGATCCACACATCTTATATACAGTAACAGCTATTCATCTATTACTACTGACAACCAGCCTGTATATCATGTGTGAGAGGTTGTCACAGCCCCGCCCCGTTACTGACATCACTGATATATAATATAATTACATGTGATCAGACATGAGATCCACACATCTTATATACAGTAACAGCTATTCATCTATCACTACTGACAACCAGCCTGTATATCATGTGTGAGAGGTTGTCACAGCCCCGCCCCCTGTTACTGACATCACTGATATATAATATAATTACATTGTGATCAGACATGAGATCCACACATCTTATATACAGTCACAGCTATTCATCTATTACTACTGACAACCAGCCTGTATATCATGTGTGAGAGGTTGTCACAGCCCCGCCCCCTGTTACTGACATCACTGATATATAATATAATTACATGTGATCAGACATGAGATCCACACATCTTATATACAGTCACAGCTATTCATCTATTACTACTGACAACCAGCCTGTATATCATGTGTGAGAGGTTGTCACAGCCCCGCCCCCTGTTACTGACATCACTGATATATAATATAATTACATTGTCATCAGACATGAGATCCACACATCTTATATACAGTCACAGCTATTCATCTATTACTACTGACAACCAGCCTGTATATCATGTGTGAGAGGTTGTCACAGCCCCGCCCCCTGTACTGACATCACTGATATGTAATATAATTACATTGTGATCAGACATGAGATCCACACATCTTATATACAGTAACAGCTATTCATCTATTACTACTGACAACCAGCCTGTATATCATGTGTGAGAGGTTGTCACAGCCCCGCCCCCTGTTACTGACATCACTGATATATAATATAATTACATTGTGATCAGACATGAGATCCACACATCTTATATACAGTCACAGCTATTCCTCTATTACTACTGACAACCAGCCTGTATATCATGTGAGAGAGGTTGTCACAGCCCCGCCCCCTGTTACTGACATCACTGATATATAATATAATTACACTGTGATCAGACATGAGATCCACACATCTTATATACAGTCACAGCTATTCATCTATTACTACTGACAACCAGCCTGTATATCATGTGTGAGAGGTTGTCACAGCCCCGCCCCGTTACTGACATCACTGATATATAATATAATTACATGTGATCAGACATGAGATCCACACATCTTATATACAGTGACAGCTATTCATCTATTACTACTGACAACCAGCCTGTATATCATGTGTGAGAGGTTGTCACAGCCCCGCCCCCTGTTACTGACATCACTGATATATAATATAATTACACTGTGATCAGACATGAGATCCACACATCTTATATACAGTCACAGCTATTCATCTATTACTACTGACAACCCGCCTGTATATCATGTGTGAGAGGTTGTCACAGCCCCTCCCCCTGTTACTGACATCACTGATATATAATATAATTACACTGTGATCAGACATGAGATCCACACATCTTATATACAGTAACAGCTATTCATCTATTACTACTGACAACCAGCCTGTATATCATGTGTGAGAGGTTGTCACAGCCCCGCCCCCTGTTACTGACATCACTGATATATAATTACATTGTGATCAGACATGAGATCCACACATCTTATATACAGTCACAGCTATTCATCTATTACTACTGACAACCAGCCTGTATATCATGTGTGAGAGGTTGTCACAGCCCCGCCTCCTGTTACTGACATCACTGATATATAATATAATTACATTGTGATCAGACATGAGATCCACACATCTTATATACAGTAACAGCTATTCATCTATTACTACTGACAACCAGCCTGTATATCATGTGTGAGAGGTTGTCACAGCTCCGCCCACTGTTACTGACATCACTGATATATAATATAATTACACTGTGATCAGACATGCGATCCACACATCTTATATACAGTAACAGCTATTCATCTATTACTACTGACAACCAGCATGTATATCATGTGTGAGAGGTTGTCACAGCTCCGCCCCCTGTTACTGACATCACTGATATATAATATAATTACATTGTGATCAGACATGAGATCCACACATCTTATATACAGTAACAGCTATTCATCTATTACTACTGACAACCAGCCTGTATATCATGTGTGAGAGGTTGTCACAGCTCCGCCCCCTGTTACTGACATCACTGATATATAATATAATTACACTGTGATCAGACATGAGATCTACACATCTTATATACAGTAACAGCTATTCATCTATTACTACTGACAACCAGCCTGTATATCATGTGTGAGAGGTTGTCACAGCCCCGCCCCCTGTTACTGACATCACTGATATATAATATAATTACACTGTGATCAGACATGAGATCCACACATCTTATATATAGTAACAGCTATTCATCTATTACTACTGACAACCAGCCTGTATATCATGTGTGAGAGGTTGTCACAGCTCCGCCCCCTGTTACTGACATCACTGATATATAATATAATTACATGTGATCAGACATGAGATCCACACATCTTATATATAGTAACAGCTATTCATCTATTACTACTGACAACCAGCCTGTATATCATGTGTGAGAGGTTGTCACAGCCCCGCCCCCTGTTACTGACATCACTGATATATAATATAATTACATTGTGATCAGACATGAGATCCACACATCTTATATCCAGTAACAGCTATTCATCTATTACTACTGACAACCAGCCTGTATATCATGTGTGAGAGGTTGTCACAGCTCCGCCCCCCGTTACTGACATCACTGATATATAATATAATTACACTGTGATCAGACATGAGATCCACACATCTTATATATAGTAACAGCTATTCATCTATTACTACTGACAACCAGCCGTATATCATGTGTGAGAGGTTGTCACAGCCCCGCCCCCTGTTACTGACATCACTGATATATAATATAATTACATGTGATCAGACATGAGATCCACACATCTTATATACAGTCACAGCTATTCATCTATTACTACTGACAACCAGCCTGTATATCATGTGTGAGAGGTTCTGCTGTTTTCTCACGTGACTACAGCAAAATTGCAACAAAATGTCAGAGTTTAGCCACAATTTGCAGAAAATACTGCACTTTAACGCGCTATCGCAGCAACGGAAAAAAAATAATAATCGACTTGGTGGCTGCGCCTGAATGAGGTTTAACAGTCTGGAAGTTTCTACTTTGTAGCTGGTGACGTCTCTATGACAAATATTTTCTCATGTCAACACAGGTGTCAGACTCCTCCTCCTTTCCCTTCTTCTACTCAGGTATTAGCTGTCAAGTTTTACAACTAAACTCCACCTAATAGGAATTATAAATGGAAATGATGCTTTCAGGGGGGAAGGTATAATAAGAGAAGACATTTCCATTGTGGTTTTAACTCTTGATTAGTCGCTTGACGTGAGGGTGTCCTCAGTGTGACATTGTGTGGGGATCTCTGTACCCCTTCTTACTTCTGGTAGATGTTTGCTTTGATATATTGATAAGTGACACAAGATGCGGGAAACACACACAACAGACCCTAAAAATACAGGGCAGCAGAGCTCGGCGCGCCTCTCCCGTCCTCTGACATTCTGGTGTCTTCACCTTGAACTGCCTTTGCCGGTAATGACTTGTGAATATTGATGAGGTAGAGGCTTTATTGGAATTTGCTGTGGGGTGCGTGTCGTCTGCTCTTGTGAGCGTGTACCCAGAGTATGGGAGGTGAAACGTATACAGGGAGATCTCCAGCTCAGCTGCTAATGTAACAGAGCGCCAGGTGTGAAGATCACTTATCTGCACGCAAGTCACTGTGTACATACATTACATTACTTATCCTGTACTGATCCGGAGTTACATCCTGTATTATACTCCAGAGCTGCACTCACTATTCTGCTGGTGGAGTCACTGTGTACATACATTCCATTACTTATCCTGTACTGATCCGGAGTTACATCCTGTATTATACTCCAGAGCTGCACTCACTATTCTGCTGGTGGAGTCACTGTGTACATACATTACATTACTTATCCTGTACTGATCCTGAGTTATATCCTGTATTATACTCCAGAGCTGCACTCACTATTCTGCTGGTGGAGTCACTGTGTACATACATTACTTATCCTATACTGATCCCGAGTTATATCCTGTATTATACTCCAGAGCTGCCCTCACTATTCTGCTGGTGGAGTCACAGTGTACATACATTACATTACTTATCCTGTACTGATCCGGAGTTACATCCTGTATTATACTCCAGAGCTGCACTCACTATTCTGCTGGTGGAGTCACTGTGTACATACATTACATTACTTATCCTGTACTGATCCTGAGTTATATCCTGTATTATACTCCAGAGCTGCACTCACTATTCTGCTGGTGGAGTCACTGTGTACATACATTACATTACTTATCCTGTACTGATCCTGAGTTATATCCTGTATTATACTCCAGAGCTGCACTCACTATTCTGCTGGTGGAGTCACTGTGTACATACATTACTTATCCTATACTGATCCCGAGTTATATCCTGTATTATACTCCAGAGCTGCCCTCACTATTCTGCTGGTGGAGTCACAGTGTACATACATTACATTACTTATCCTGTACTGATCCGGAGTTACATCCTGTATTATACTCCAGAGCTGCACTCACTATTCTGCTGCTGGAGTCACTGTGTACATACATTACATTACTTATCCTGTACTGATCCTGAGTTATATCCTGTATTATACTCCAGAGCTGCACTCACTATTCTGCTGGTGGAGTCACTGTGTACATACATTACTTATCCTATACTGATCCCGAGTTATATCCTGTATTATACTCCAGAGCTGCCCTCACTATTCTGCTGGTGGAGTCACAGTGTACATACATTACATTACTTATCCTGTACTGATCCTGAGTTACATCCTGTATTATACTCCAGAGCTGCACTCACTATTCTGCTGGTGGAGTCACTGTGTACATACATTACATTACTTATCCTGTACTGATCCTGAGTTACATACTGTATTATACTCCAGAGCTGCCCTCACTATTCTGCTGGTGGAGTCACTGTGTACATACATTACATTACTTATCCTGTACTGATCCTGAGTTACATCCTGTATTATACTCCGGAGCTGCACTCACTATCCTGCTGGTGGAGTCACTGTGTACATACATTACATTACTTATCCTGTACTGATCCTGAGTTACATCCTGTATTATACTCCAGAGCTGCACTCACTATCCTGCTGGTGGAGTCACTGTGTACATACATTACATTACTTATCCTGTACTGATCCTGAGTTATATCCTGTATTATACTCCAGAGCTGCACTCACTATTCTGCTGGTGGAGTCACTGTGTACATACATTACATTACTTATCCTGTACTGATCCGGAGTTACATCCTGTATTATACTCCAGAGCTGCACTCACTATTCTGCTGGTGGAGTCACTGTGTACATACATTACATTACTTATCCTGTACTGATCCTGAGTTATATCCTGTATTATACTCCAGAGCTGCACTCACTATTCTGCTGGTGGAGTCACTGTGTACATACATTACTTATCCTATACTGATCCCGAGTTATATCCTGTATTATACTCCAGAGCTGCCCTCACTATTCTGCTGGTGGAGTCACAGTGTACATACATTACATTACTTATCCTGTACTGATCCGGAGTTACATCCTGTATTATACTCCAGAGCTGCACTCACTATTCTGCTGGTGGAGTCACTGTGTACATACATTACATTACTTATCCTGTACTGATCCTGAGTTATATCCTGTATTATACTCCAGAGCTGCACTCACTATTCTGCTGGTGGAGTCACTGTGTACATACATTACTTATCCTATACTGATCCCGAGTTATATCCTGTATTATACTCCAGAGCTGCCCTCACTATTCTGCTGGTGGAGTCACAGTGTACATACATTACATTACTTATCCTGTACTGATCCTGAGTTACATCCTGTATTATACTCCAGAGCTGCACTCACTATTCTGCTGGTGGAGTCACTGTGTACATACATTACATTACTTATCCTGTACTGATCCTGAGTTACATACTGTATTATACTCCAGAGCTGCCCTCACTATTCTGCTGGTGGAGTCACTGTGTACATACATTACATTACTTATCCTGTACTGATCCTGAGTTACATCCTGTATTATACTCCGGAGCTGCACTCACTATCCTGCTGGTGGAGTCACTGTGTACATACATTACATTACTTATCCTGTACTGATCCTGAGTTACATCCTGTATTATACTCCAGAGCTGCACTCACTATCCTGCTGGTGGAGTCACTGTGTACATACATTACATTACTTATCCTGTACTGATCCTGAGTTATATCCTGTATTATACTCCAGAGCTGCACTCACTATTCTGCTGGTGGAGTCACTGTGTACATACATTACATTACTTATCCTGTACTGATCCTGAGTTATATCCTGTATTATACTCCAGAGCTGCCCTCACTATTCTGCTGGTGGAGTCACTGTATACATACATTACATTACTTATCCTGTACTGATCCTGAGTTATATCCTGTATTATACTCCAGAGTTGCCCTCACTATTCTGCTGGTGGAGTCACTGTGTACATACATTACATTACTTATCCTGTACTGATCCTGAGTTATATCCTGTATTATACTCCAGAGCTGCACTCACTATTCTGAAGGTGGAGTCACTGTGTACATACATTACATAACTTATCCTGTACTGATCCGGAGTTATATCCTGTATTCTACTCCAGAGCTGCACTCACTATTCTGCTGGTGGAGTCACTGTGTACATACATTACATTACTTATCCTGTACTGATCCGGAGTTATATCCTGTATTATACTCCAGAGCTGCACTCACTATTCTGCTGGTGGAGTCACTGTGTACATACATTACATTACTTATCCTGTACTGATCCCGAGTTATATCCTGTATTATACTCCAGAGCTGCACTCACTATTCTGCTGGTGGAGTCACTGTGTACATACATTACTTATCCCGAGTTATATCCTGTATTATACTCCAGAGTTGCCCTCACTATTCTGCTGGTGGAGTCACAGTGTACATACATTACATTACTTATCCTGTACTGATCCTGAGTTACATCCTGTATTATACTCCAGAGCTGCACTCACTATTCTGCTGGTGGAGTCACTGTGTACATACATTACTTATCCTGTACTGATCCTGAGTTACATCCTGTATTATACTCCAGAGCTGCCCTCACTATTCTGCTGGTGGAGTCACAGTGTACATACATTACATTACTTATCCTGTACTGATCCTGAGTTATATCCTGTATTATACTCCAGAGCTGCACTCACTATCCTGCTGGTGGAGTCACTGTGTACATACATTACATTACTTATCCTGTACTGATCCTGAGTTATATCCTGTATTATACTCCAGAGCTGCACTCACTATTCTGCTGGTGGGGGTCACTGTGTACATACATTACATTACTTATCCCGAGTTATATCCTGTATTATACTCCAGAGTTGCCCTCACTATTCTGCTGGTGGAGTCACAGTGTACATACATTACATTACTTATCCTGTACTGATCCTGAGTTACATCCTGTATTATACTCCAGAGCTGCACTCACTATTCTGCTGGTGGAGTCACTGTGTACATACATTACTTATCCTGTACTGATCCTGAGTTACATCCTGTATTATACTCCAGAGCTGCCCTCACTATTCTGCTGGTGGAGTCACAGTGTACATACATTACATTACTTATCCTGTACTGATCCTGAGTTATATCCTGTATTATACTCCAGAGCTGCACTCACTATCCTGCTGGTGGAGTCACTGTGTACATACATTACATTACTTATCCTGTACTGATCCTGAGTTATATCCTGTATTATACTCCAGAGCTGCCCTCACTATTCTGCTGGTGGAGTCACTGTGTACATACATTACATAACTTATCCTGTACTGATCCTGAGTTATATCCTGTATTATACTCCAGAGCTGCACTCACTATTCTGCTGGTGGAGTCACTGTGTACATACATTACATTACTTATCCTGTACTGATCCTGAGTTATATCCTGTATTATACTCCAGAGCTGCACTCACTATTCTGCTGGTGGAGTCACTGTGTACATACATTACATGACTTATCCTGTACTGATCCTGAGTTACATCCTGTATTATACTCCAGAGCTGCACTCACTATTCTGCTGAATTCTGAGCTGAAATCTCCCAGCATCCCCTCCTTATTTAAGGTTTCATCGTTATACACTGCACAGTCTTCTGATGTAGAAAACAATAACTGCCCCTGCATTATAGGAGCTCAGGTAAGTTGTCTGTCTGACGGTTTCCAAGTCTCCAGGTGCCACTATGCTCAATATTATAGGACGTCATTATCAATGTGTAAAACGAGATCATATCCCTGCATCCTGCAAGGTGCGCAGAAGAGGAGGGTCAGGACCTCCCCCATAATCGGCGCCGTTACATGTAAATATAAGATTGGTTACGGATCATTTAAAAAAATCCACTTTATAATTAGAAAAGAAACATTAAAATAAAAAAATAATCAGTCGCCTTTTAACTAAATGAAAGTGGTGACAACCAACAAGGCCCCCATTACAGGTGTAGCAGTTGTCACTCAGCTTTCCTAGACTCCTGAACAGCCGATCTGCCCGGTTACACACAGGGGTCTCTCTTGTTCTTATGTCAGAGCTGAACTGGGAAGATTTACTAATCAGTAGATTAAGGAAACCGGAGGAAAACCCCTGTCGGAGCGGTGATGGCGGCCACGTTGGCGAATACCGAGCTTTGATCAAGCAGCGGCTGAATAGAATATCCTCGGTGACCGTAGAGGACGGATCTGGGACCGGTGTATACTGGGGATTCTTGTTCTCCCCTGGATTTCACATGATGGTATATATAGCAGGTTGCTCTTATTTTCAGACCCCCTCTCAATTGGATGATGATGGTGATGACAATGATGATGGTGGTGATTGATGATGATGAAGATGGTGGTGGTAATGATGATGATGGTGGTGATGATGATGATGGTGGTGGTGGTGATGATGATGATGGTGGTGGTGATGACGGATGATGGTGGTGGTGATGATGGTAATGATAATGGTGGTAGTGGTGATGATGATGATGATGGTTGTGGTGATGTTGGTTGTGATGATGATGGTGGTGATCGATGATGATGAAGATGGCGGTGGTGATGAGGATGATGGTGATGGTAGTGATGATGGTGAAGATGATGGTGGTGGGGATGATGATGATGAAGATGGCGGTGGTGATGATGATGATGGTGATGGTAGTGATGATGGTGGTGGTGGTGATGATCGTGGTGGTGGTGATGATGGTGAAGATGATGATGGTGGTGATGATGGATGATGATGATGAAGGCACAAGGCGAGCAGATGAAGGACATTGAATATTTCTAGCGGCCCTAGTGAGCGACATCTCCATGGAGGGGACCCCGCAGCCCTGGGAGAATGGAGGCGATGACAGGCAGGGAAGTGGTTAATGCGCTGACCGCTGGTAGACGTGAAGTGCAGGGTCACCAGTAAATGTGCGCCCTCCACCCCCCTACCCAGGGCTGGAGCTGCGAGTAATAATTTGCCTGACATTGATTAGGCCGTGTGTGCAAACATCGCGGGGAGAGGAGATAGGAAGCCGACAGCAGCAGATCAATGATAGTTACAAGTGCAGAGACACCTATTCACCCCCACCCAGGGGGGCGCGCTCCCGCCTCACCACACGTAGGCGCCCCAATGTGCAGAATATGCCCATTGTTCAAGGTGAAGAGCCAACATGACAGCAATACAGAAGATGGAAAACTAACCCTCCTACCCCCCGACCAAATGTGACAACACCGACAGCGCTGTGTCCGGGAGCCCCCAAAGACCCCGCCGCAGACGCATCACAAGGATTCATCTGATCATCACCGCCTAGGAGGGGCCCAGAACTCTGCTCATCCTGAGCTTCCTGGTTCATCAATTGAATGACAGAACTACAGTGAAGACTGACACACAGGCAAAACTGTGGAGGGAACAGAGAGAGCGGAGTGACAACCAATATGGCAGCTCTCGGAGACCAGAAACACCCAGAATATTATATTTCCAGATCATTCTCTCTGTAAGACGCAGCCGACGACTAATTTATAAGGTCAAGATTAAGACATTTTATGTTTCAATTCCTCACCATTGTCAAGATCTCTGTTTGAAGTCAGTGAAGGGAACTATTCTAGTTTACGTCCAGAGACGGAAAACCGGTACATACCGAATACTTCTCACAGCTGAGCGTTTGTTACAATTGTATCCAGTCTAGACAATCCTCTGTGAGCTAAACAGCCTGGACTCCAAACTGATACATTTTATCTTCACAGATACATTGTAACAAACTGTCAGGACAGGAGAGAGATTTGTGCTGCTGATGAGAATATTCTAGTCTGGATATCATTGAAGCAAACCCTCAGCTGTGAGCTGGAGTACTTCACAATGGGTTTTTGAGCCCCTGAATGCCAACAAGAATGTCCCTGTTCACTGACAGCAAACAGAGTTCTAGATAATGGTGAGGAGTTGAACTTTTCATTACACAATGCTGAAGCTTTATTTACAGAAGACGGGACCGGCCCTTTAAGCAGTTTGTTAATCATTTTGCGGCGGTCGCTCCCGTATTGCGGCAGTGTCTGGTAACGCTGGACGCTCCGCAGCGCTCAGGAACAGGAGGATGTGTCCCCGAACACCTCACACCACAGCCGACAGGTATCCTAATTATGTGATAGCTGCCCCCCCACCCAGCGGACACATGGCAGCAGCATAAGAGGCGGTGGAGGTGGCGAGGGAGGAGGGGGCGCTGTCAGCTCTTCTCCGCCCTTTCATGCTGTCCTCCCGGCTGTGACACCTCTCCGGCTGGTTAATGAGAAACATGTCAGTGAGTTAATGTGCTCTGACTGGACGCTGATGGACCGTTGTCCCACCTGCCATTGTCTCTTCTCGCCGCCGTCGTCCCTGGCTGAGCACGGGTTAAGAGACCTCTGTACTGACTGTATGACAGGACACGACGAGGCGGGACATGAGCTTTACATCACCTGCACTGGCTCCGAGGATTCAGGTGTGACCTTCAGTGCCCCCGGCTGACAGCGCTAAGTACAGAGGGGTCTCCACCAGAAATCACCGGGCGGCGGCTGCTCCATGGAAAGTGTTGGCGAGATTTATCCTGAGTGTTGTGAGAATTCAGGAGTCAACAGAAATTGCGCACGTGGTATAAAATATTTGCTGCAACTCGCTGGGCCGGTCAGACACAATGATGACCGCACCTCGGGGCTGCACCAACATTCGGCGCGTGTTACGACTCCTCAGCCGCGCCTCTTTCCGTTTTTCAAAGGATGTAGAAAGTGTGAAAAACACATGATTAAATTTGGCGAAGGACACGCTCCCCATTTTTTGGCGCATATTGTTTAGTCAATCTCCCAGTTATATCAAGAGGGAAAACAGACACAGTCCCGGTTTTGTAGTCGGGTTCTGGCCGAGCTTAATTTGGCGCATACGCCTCTAGAATAGAATGAAGAACAAATCAGCGCGGTGAGAACAAACCGTCACAAAGCCAAACCAGTCTTTTAATTTGAGGCAATTTACAAAGTGGCGCACGCTCCATAATACACACCAGAAACTTCTCGCCGTGACGCCGCCGCCGCACGTATCTGAGACACGTATTATAGTATTCAGCACAAGAAAAAAGTCCATAATAAAGATGGTGCAATTATCACATTATATTTAGCTCCTCCCCTTTGATGCAAGAATTAAAATGGCGCACAATACGCCAACGCAACGTATCCTAATATCAGATCGCAGACGCTCCTGTTTTTGATGCACGGACACGGTGTCACAGTCCTGTACGTTGCCCGCCCCTTCCTCCAGGGCACCAGGCAGACACACAAGTGACGGGCACCACACAGTCCTGATCTAACGGGCGTCACTTACCAGGCACCAAAAGAGGCAATATTAAAAGGTAAGAGACGTAACGACCGCGTGCGTTCCCGCCACCATGCGTTGTGTAGAATATTGCGGTCAGGTTCAGTTTCATCCCACGGAGCATGCCCGGGTATCCTTTATTTGGACTCCACACATGAGAATCTCTGCAGACCCCAGGATGTTTATATGGCGGTACGTAACGGATCTGGATCATACGGAATACATTTGTCTGCACGAGTCCTCAGGGAGATTTGCCATTCCGGATTCTGGGAAAGTTGTGTGATAACCATTGTGCGAGCTGTATTATCTGGTATATTGACTGTCACTCAGCTTTTCCGGAAACGGACAAAACGAAGGAACAGCAGACAAATATCGGCTGGTTGGCGCCGTTCATCCTGTATATTGTGCGCCGCTCTACGGGCGTCCGGCAGATAACGTCTCTCTCCTGCGTTCTGGGCTTTGCTGGGATCGTCTCCATCTGACGGATCGTGGTCATTACAGTGATGTGCGTCAGGGTGACAGGCAGTGACCCCGGAGTGGCCCAGTGGACATCAGTAGCCACAGCAGGAGGAGTTCAGGGGTCCCCGGGGGCCGCAGAGGTGTCAGTAGATGCCCCGCACTCCGTGTCTCAGCTCATGCACTTAGTAAATGCGTTTCCCTCCCTTTTCGCTCGTTTCATGTCAGCGCAGAAGACGATGGCGGCGCTCCCCTGGAAAATAAATAGGAATGTGCGCCCGGCGAGGACGCTGCCGTTTCCCCCAGTAGTTAATTAGAATGGTGTCACTAAGTGAATGCAGCTCAGCCTGCACCCTGACAGACGCTCACCTCTGACCCCGGGGGTCCCGCACACAATCCACATCAAACTACTGCAGTGTGACCCTTTTAACACACACAGTAAACTCCCGGCACATCCAGTTGAAGCTCATTAAAACTGTCTACTCTCCGAGCATCCCATTAACCTCTTCATTCAGAGAAAATCCTGCACAAGACATTTATTCTGCCTCCTCTGCCGGGCCTAATTAATACTCTGCATTTGTGAACAATATACCACCCTGACCCCCCGGACCTCCTAGAAGGACAGCAGCCGAGACCGGGAGCAAGGGGTGTTGTAAGGGGCGATGGCTCCGAGGGTGACAATAGCTGCAAGAATACCGGCAACCCAAAACAACAACCCCCTGCACACAAACACACAGGTCTCATACAACGTTCCTATAGAGAGGAGCCGCAGTCATGAGAGTGATGGGGCGGCCAAGGTCTGTGATCACGCACCTCCGGCGATCCCGCTCACAATCTGCTATTTCTTTGGAGGTCGGGGGCTGAAGTGCGTCTCCAAAGCATCGCCCGGAACTCCAGGACAGGGAAGAGAGCGGCGCTGCTGCTACCGCCGTGTTTATCTTACAGAGGATTGTCCACACTGTAACAAACCCTCAGCTGTGTAAACAGGACTAGGTCAGGATGGTATTCTGTATCCTAATACACAAAGTATATGGGAAAGTTGGGGAAGTATGCAATATTAATAAGCCCCTGAATTGTGACTCGTCCTTTTTTGTGGAAAGTTCAGAAAGGATAGAAAACGTAAAGCGGGAATATTGGTCTGTACGTAAAAGGTATCGCTGTAGGAAGACATTGGGGGAGGGGATGTGACAGGCTTTATGGCTAAACCTCCATGGAGCGCGCAGTGACGGTAAATTACGGATTGAGGTTTGTTATAAAACGCTGCAACAAACAGAAAAGGCAGCAAATAATAATGGGGTCCTAAATATGGGGGGCGGAATCCATCGTGACATTAATCAGGATATCGAGGCGCTGGGTGTGCGATCGGCGATACGTTTTATCTATAACTCAAGACAATTATTTCTCGCCGGTGGTTGATGAAGCAACATTGATTTACTAAAAAATAAAAGCTTTACAAGGTGTAGAAAGTTATTGTTATTAAAAGGCGGATTCAAACTTTTTATTTTTTCAACCCTTTTCATTATTTTTCCCTCTCCGTATAATCTGATAACCGCATGGATTCATGAAGAACAGGTCGGGCTCGGTGTCTACGAGGAGGGAAGTGCAAATCTGGATGTTGGTCATGCGGCTGATGGGATTAATCTCGATTTTGCAAAAGCATTTGAGTAGAGGAAACCACAAGTCTCTACTATGTAAGAATATGTAACTATATGTGTAACTATGTAAGAATATGTAACTATATGTGTAACTATGTAATAATATGTAACCATATGTGTAACTATGTAATAATATGTAACTATATGTGTAACTATGTAATAATATGTAACTATATGTGTAACTATGTAAGAATATGTAACTATATGTGTAACTATGTAAGAATATGTAACTATATGTGTAACTATGTAAGAATATGTAACCATATGTGTAACTATGTAATAATATGTAACCATATGTGTAACTATGTAATAATATGTAACTATATGTGTAACTAAGTAATAATATGTAACTATATGTGTAACTATGTAACTATATGTAATACGATGTAACTGTGTAACTATGTAACTATATGTTTAACTATGTAATAATATGTAACTATATGTGTAACTATATGTGTAACTATGTAATAATATGTAACTATATGTGTAACTATGTAATAATATGTAACTATATGTGTAACTATGTAATAATATGTAACTATATGTGTAACTATGTAATAATATGTAACTATATGTGTAACTATGTAAGAATATGTAACTATATGTGTAACTATGTAATAATATGTAACCATATGTGTAACTATGTAATAATATGTAACTATATGTGTAACTATGTAAGAATATGTAACTATATGTGTAACTATGTAAGAATATGTAACTATATGTGTAACTATGTAATAATATGTAACCATATGTGTAACTATGTAATAATATGTAACTATATGTGTAACTATGTAATAATATGTAACTATATGTGTAACTATGTAATAATATGTAACTATATGTGTAACTATGTAACTATATGTAATACGATGTAACTGTGTAACTATGTAACTATATGTTTAACTATGTAATAATATGTAACTATATGTGTAACTATATGTGTAACTATGTAATAATATGTAACTATATGTGTAACTATGTAATAATATGTAACTATATGTGTAACTATGTAATAATATGTAACTATATGTGTAACTATGTAACTATATGTAATACGATGTAACTGTGTAACTATGTAACTATATGTTTAACTATGTAATAATATGTAACTATATGTGTAACTATGTAATACTATGTAACTATATGTGTAACTATGTAATATGTATAACTATGTAACGATATGTATAACTATGTACTAATATGTAACTATATGTGTAACTATGTAATACGATGTAACTATATGTGTAACTATGTAACTATATGTATAACTATGTAACTATGTGTAACTATGTAATAATATGTAACTATGTGTAACTATGTAATAATATGTAACTATATGTGTAACTATGTAATAATATGTAACCATATGTGTAACTATGTAATAATGTGTAACTATATGTGTAACTATGTAATAATATGTAACCATATGTGTAACTATGTAATAATATGTAACTATATGTGTAACTATGTAATACGATGTAACTATATGTGTAACTATGTAATACGATGTAACTATATGTGTAACTATGTAATAATGTGTAACTATATGTGTAACTATGTAATAATATGTAACTATGTGTAACTATGTAATAATATGTAACTATGTGTAACTATGTAATAATATGTAACTATATGTGTAACTATGTAATAATATGTAACTATATGTATAACTATGTAATAATATGTAACTATATGTGTAACTATGTAATAATATGTAACTATATGTGTAACTATGTAACTATATGTATAACTATGTAACTATATGTATAACTATGTAACTATATGTATAACTATGTAATAATATGTAACTATATGTGTAACTATGTAATAATATGTAACTATATGTATAACTGTAACTATATGTATAACTATGTAATAATATGTAACTATATAATAATATGTAACTATATGTATAACTATGTAACTATATGTATAACTATGTAACTATATGTATAACTATGTAACTATATTTATAACTATATGTATAACTATGTAATAATATGTAACTATATGTGTAACTATGTAACTATATGTATAACTATGTACTAATATGTAACTATATGTGTAACTATATGTGTAACTATGTGTAACTATGTAACTATATGTATAACTATATGTGTAACTATGTAACTATATGTATAACTATGTACTAATATGTAACTATATGTGTAACTATATGTGTAACTATGTGTAACTATGTAACTATATGTATAACTATATGTGTAACTATGTAACTATATGTATAACTATGTACTAATATGGAACTATATGTGTAACTATATGTGTAACTATGTAACTATATGTATAACTATGTACTAATATGTAACTATATGTGTAACTATGTAACTATATGTGTAACTATGCAACTATATATAATAAGATGGATCCGTGAGAAAGGATAACCTCGTTATTTATTACCAGTAACAATACTATGTTTGGGATCTATGGTGGGCTCCCTGTTTAAGGTGTAAGCACATTATAACCGAGGACGCCCTGTATATAACCCCGGTATTAAGAACTGTTTACCATTACGTGCTCCACATCCTCTGCCCTCCAGGAGTGACCCTCTAATTGCCCCGTTCGTCTCCTTCGCATTTCACAGTCCCTGGCGTTTTGCAGATTGCGGATTATTGTAGAAAAGTTTGTGATTTGAGAAGTTTCTGGGTTGTGGGTCTGTCGGCGTCTGCAGGTTGGGAGAGGTCTCGGCTGCATATATGGAAATGAGCGGGATAGAAGCCATTATCTGCCGATCCCTCTATTCTACACACAATGGATAGCGTCGCTTCCTCCGCCGCGCAGGTTACGTCTGCCATTCACACAAATCCTCTTTCTTTTCAGCTTTGCTCTTATCTCACCATCTCCCCTGTTTTCTATTATACAGAAGGTTTTTGCTTTTATTCTTCTTCAAGGACAAGCAAAGAAAATGATGGGAGAGGTAAAGGCGTCTTCTTTGCGTCTGCAGCGCTCCCGCCATATTCCTCTACCCATGACAGACATTAAACGCTTTTCCATCAGTGAAATCCTCTCTCCATCTTCTAGATGGGCTCTCGCCTCACAAGACTCCGCGGATGATAAATACACAAGTTCAATATAAAAGATTAGACGTTAAATCTTCGGCGTGATGCGGTGGAAAGTTACGACAACTCCAGTCTCGAAGGAACTTTAGGCTTTCTCCATAACACCCCCCGAGTCTATACAATACAGTAAACCTGCAATACCCCAATAATCCGGCTCGTGTCCTAATCATGCGTACGATGCGGTGACCAATAATATTTAAGGTTGTTACTTCATGCTGATGGCGCGGATTGTGTAACTTCATGCAATCCTACAGGACATGGGTTTGGGTCACATGGGTAAGCAGCGCGATGTGGGGTGATATTTACCAAAAGTCATTTCATATATTTATTCCAAAAAGTACCAGATTATTGGAATTTTTCTGATTTAGAGAGAACGTTGAATGCTCAAAAATAAAGAACCAGATTTCCAGCCTGTATCTGGGGAGGAGCCATTACATTATTCATCCTGCGCCTCCTGTTTCACCAATGGACGGCTAGAACTACTGCGAAGACTGACCCAGGAGCAGAAGACCGTGATGGGGGGGTACATAGAACTGTATAGGACACTGCCGAGGACGACCCAGGAGCAGAAGACCGTGATGGGGGGGGGTACGTAGAACTGTATAGGACACAGCCGAGGACGACCCAGGAGCAGAAGACCGTGATGGGGGGGGGTACATAGAACTGTATAGGACACTGCCGAGGACGACCCAGGAGCAGAAGACCGTGATGGGGGGGTACATAGAACTGTATAGGACACGGACGAGGACGACTCAGGGGCAGAGGTTTCCGGGTCGCGGGGCAGAGGTTTCCGGGTCGCGGGTTAGAGGTTTCCGGGTCGCGGGGCAGAGGTTTCAGGGTCGCGGGGCAGAGGTTTCCGGGTCGCGGGGCAGAACTCCTCCACCTCGCGGGTCTCATGGTCTCTGTCCTCACTAGACGGATGTTGTTGCCTTGGTGGATCCATCATGCAGGACAAATGATCCCGGCTGCCTAGTTTCATCCATTTCTAGATTATCTGGCCCGGCTCATGATGTCATCAGCCATTATGCGCTCTCCGTTAGATAAATACCCGACTTACATCATCTGCCCATGACATGCCAAAAACCTCCAAGCGGCCGGGCTCAGGAGTAATGTCCGAGATCCATCACCGGCACATGCAGAAAGTGTTTATTTCTCAGCTATTACTTATCCCAGCAATCACCTGAGCGTCCAGCACCGCGCCGCCATCTCCACAATACGGTCACCGCGATGGATGAGCTCGTCTCTGCCTAATGTGTCTGAGGAAGTTACCAATAAATGTGATCAGCAGGTGAAGCCGGTGACTGACTCCTCGGATAGAAGAGCATCCCCCATGTCCAGGTCTGGTCTTATAGATTGTATATAAGTCACTATCTCTGGTATCTCTGCACTATGAGGACACAGCTCAGTCTGAAATCCACCTCCTGTCTTATCAGAGGCCCCCTCCCCATACTTTACACTGCAGCTCTACCCCATTAGAGCAGAGCGATGATCAGTGACTCCGGCTCAGCTGCATTGTCTTTTGGAGTCTGAAATCTACTCAGTCTCATTAGAGGCGAAGGCTGCTGCTCTGTCCCAATCCCATGCTTTATACTGCAGCTCTGCTTATTCAGCTTGGTTTATGTATATGAGCAGGAAGTCAGCAGGAGAGGATTATAAACTACAAGTAACTAAACCCCCAATAAGAAAAAGATCAGGAATCTGCCGCACATGGACCGAGGGGAGGAGCCTAACTAAGAGGGAGGAGCCTAAGCAGCGTCCTTTAACATTCTAATAGTAACGATAAAGAAAGCGCCAGCGATATTTCACATGACGGGTCATTTATAAATCATTTCGTCTCCGCAGAAGCAGCATTTATTGTTACCGCGGCTCATGGTCGGCTGAATTCTGGCTGTTTCTCCCAATATGGTCCAGAATGGGTGAGGTCGGAGTATTAGGTGTCGGGGGAGGAGGAGGGTCTCGTCCGGTGATGTCCCGGGACATAGAGAGACTTCTGGCTGCGCTGCATTAAGCTGCGGTAAGAGGCGGCGGCAGCGCAGGGACGCCATACCTCAGTGTCACCACCGGACTCCATTTCAGGGGACGATATTAGTCATTTCTTGGATACATTAACTGCATGAAGCATCAATTAAAGCATTGATTGCAGAAGTGCTGGGAACTCTGAGCGTGTAATGGGCTGCGTCCCAAGCTGCGGATGGAGGTAGAAGACACTCAGACACGTCGCACGCGGCCCGGCTGACGAGTGATTGATATTATGACTCAATTATAACTGGAAACCCCATAACTGCCGGGTCACGCGGGCCGCCATGTGAACCCATGACCAGACATCTCACCCAGCGCTGCCAGGCAGAGCCCCGAGCCAGCGCGCCAATCTCCCCCAGACAATTTATGAACAGCCACGGGTGATCTGCTGAGGGCCGGCACATAGCGAGCGAGGGGTGTCAGCGTGTATATATATATATATACACACACACACACACACACACACACACACACACACACACACACACACTCTATAGGGGGAGCCTGCTGCATCACTACTCACACACGATGCTGCAAGGTCTATTATGTCAATGGGAGCCGATCATTGGGGCCCCCAGAGGGCCAGCGCTCCGTCTGCTCTCAGCTCTCCACGCACAGACTTTATGCGGAGTTTGTGTTTATACACATCAACCACATTGGGCAAGCAGAGCTGTAGTGTAAAGCATGGGGACAAATAATACAACTAGTGGTGGATTTCAGACTACCACAGACTCCACTAGACATTGCAGCTCACATCAGCAGACAAAGAGAACGAGGCTTGAATTTTCCTTTGCATTTATTACTTTTAAGAGGTGACATCTGAAACCAGAACATCTGCAGGGCATTTGGATTCACGTTCCCTGAGGTTTCCGATCAGCCGTCTTTTATGACAACCCGAGTGTAGAAGGGCAATTATGGGGAATGCGCTCACAAGCGGGACCAGCGAAATGTGTTCCTCTGCGTGACTGCGGTCATTCTGTGCGGCTGCGACGCGTCCCCCTCGCTGACACGACGTGCGGATGTGCGGGGATTCTGTGCGACGCGTCACATGAACTTTAACAACTTTTCCCATTCACTGATGACTTATCCCGAGTTGCTGGTGTGACGCCTGGACACGTGATTCAGGTCATGTGATGAGTCTGCACCGTAGATCGCACGGACAATGTCGCCTCACGCCGGCCTCATATGTAAATGTACGTGGAGAACATGCGCTACCATCCCCCAATCATCAATATCATTACTTATCGCCATCACTAGGGTCATTTTTACGTAGTTTACCCAAGGTGGGAGCAGAGCGGAGACACAAGGTGCGGAGCGCACAATCAAAATATCATATAGAGGAGGCAGGGAGGGTGGAAGTCGCCCCAAAATCAATTAGAGGGGTGCAGCGGGCGCGTCGTCAGTTAATAGCGCTGATTCCACCGCATGACGGTGCGCTGGGTAATAAAGGACGTTCATATCACAGCGCAGGCGCCAGGTCTTGGTGTACAGGGTGCGGTTAGATCCTGTGTGCGGCGGCCGGTCACGTGGGCGCTGTCAGCGATGGCACCTCCAGGGCTCTCCCCACGCGCCATTTAAATGGATGCCCGCTCCGAGCCCAAACCAAATTTTAATGCAAGTCCTGTCAATAACGCTGGGAGAGCCATCCCTCAGAACAGGCTCACTAATTAAATGCTGCTGAGATTTAAATAATTCATCTCCTTAACGTATATTGATTGGAGAGTTTTTGCGGTGAGAGGCTGAGAACAAGAATTAACCCTTTCCGTGGTGAGGGACGCACGCCGCGCAGTGGGGCGAAGAGAAAACTCGAGTCTGCAAGACAAATACCAGGCACAACGCTAAAGAGCTCAATGTACAATCCTGACTACAGGCGGCGGCACTCACCGATCCCGCTGTGGGGTCTCCCTATGTGCTGCAGGCTCATGCCCTTATTCATATCTAGGAGTCCGTTCTTAGGCCAAGTACCAATGGCGAAACTGTAAGCCTGCGAAGAGAGAGAGAGCAAAGTTACATCACAGCCAATGATCTGCCTCTACAGAGAAATTCCTTCAACCTGACGTCAATGGAACCCGAAAACTGTCAGATTATCAAACATTCTGGATTATTGGACGGTCATTGTAAAGAGTCACTTGTAAGGGCAGAGAACCTTCCGGAAGACCCAGAGCCCAGACTATGTTACCCCACAATCTGCTGCTTCTGGTGAGTATCACGTTATATTGCAGATCTCTGCTGGAAACAAGTGCTGGACTATGAGACCTTCTGGATGGTTAAATGCCGGATTAAAGGAATTTCACAGAATTATACGATTTAAGCAAAATGTGCACCAAGAACCTCCCATGTAACGTAGAGAGAGTATAGCGGCCCTGTACAATACAAGATTACAATGTATATATATATATATGTGACACTCTAGAACCTCCCATGTAACGTAGAGAGAGTATAGCGGCCCTGTACAATACAAGATTACACTGTATATATATATATATATATGTGACACCCTAGAACCTCCCATGTAACGTATAGAGAGTATAGCGGCCCTGTACAATACAAGATTACAATGTATATATATTATGTGACACTCTAGAACCTCCCATGTAACGTATAGTGAGTATAGCGGCCCTGTACAATACAAGATTACAATGTATATATATATATATGTGACACTCTAGAACCTCCCATGTAACGTATAGAGAGTATAGCGGCCCTGTACAATACAAGATTACACTGTATATATATATATATGTGACACTCTAGAACCTCCCATGTAACGTATAGCGAGTATAGCGGCCCTGTACAATACAAGATTACAATGTATATATATATGTGACACTCTAGAACCTCCCATGTAACGTATAGCGAGTATAGCGGCCCTGTACAATACAAGATTACAATGTATATATATATGTGACACTCTAGAACCTCCCATGTAACGTATAGCGAGTATAGCGGCCCTGTACAATACAAGATTACAATGTATATATATATATGTGACACTCTAGAACCTCCCATGTAACGTATAGAGAGTATAGCGGCCCTGTACAATACAAGATTACAATGTATATATATTATGTGACACTCTAGAACCTCCCATGTAACGTATAGTGAGTATAGCGGCCCTGTACAATACAAGATTACAATGTATATATATATATATATGTGACACTCTAGAACCTCCCATGTAACGTATAGAGAGTATAGCGGCCCTGTACAATACAAGATTACAATGTATATATATATATGTGACACTCTAGAACCTCCCATGTAACGTAGAGAGAGTATAGCGGCCCTGTACAATACAAGATTACAATGTGTATATATATATGTGACACTCTAGAACCTCCCATGTAACGTATAGCGAGTATAGCGGCCCTGTACAATACAAGATTACAATGTATATATATATGTGACACTCTAGAACCTCCCATGTAACGTATAGCGAGTATAGCGGCCCTGTACAATACAAGATTACAATGTATATATATATATATGTGACACTCTAGAACCTCCCATGTAACGTATAGCGAGTATAGCGGCCCTGTACAATACAAGATTACAATGTATATATATTATGTGACACTCTAGAACCTCCCATGTAACGTATAGAGAGTATAGCGGCCCTGTACAATACAAGATTACAATGTATATATATTATGTGACACTCTAGAACCTCCCATGTAACGTATAGTGAGTATAGCGGCCCTGTACAATACAAGATTACAATGTATATATATATATGTGACACCCTAGAACCTCCCATGTAACGTATAGCGAGTATAGCGGCCCTGTACAATACAAGATTACAATGTATATATATATATGTGACACTCTAGAACCTCCCATGTAACGTAGAGAGTATAGCGGCCCTGTACAATACAAGATTACACTGTATATATATATGTGACACTCTAGAACCTCAGCTATTTCTGGGAAGGAAGGGTTAATAGGAGTACGACCACCATCATCATTTATGATAGGGGACCGGTGAGGTCAGCATCCAGGACCCATTCGCAGCAGTTCCATGTCTCCCTCTCATGCGGTTTCAGTGACCGCAGCGTCCGTGAGATGCGCTGCGGAGATGGACTGTTGGTGACATTACCGCTGAGTTATCAGACATCAGAGCCTCCCCGCCATTAAGATCATATCTGACATTTGTGCAGCCGTCCGCGGCTCCTGTCATTGATCATAATAAAATCTTCCTGCTGATGGGTCCCCGGGGGGCGATAAGTTAAGTGTGACAAGGAGAAGCACAAAGCCGTACAAATCCCGTCTGCCTCATCCTCATTTACCTTTTCATTGTTCTTAGATTTTTCTTCAGGTCGGGTGCGAAGTTAAAAAACGGACGGATCAGTGAGAGGAACAGAGGCCGAGAAGTGGACAGATCCCAAAAAAATCCACAATCCTTCATCCCCCCTCCCCCTAGACCTCAGGACCTAGCGCCGGTGGGGGAGCCGGTTCCTCAGGGTGCGGCACAATTTGTGAACAGCCGTGGATCTGTGGCATGGACCTCTTTGGTCCCTGTTCAAAAATCCCTCTGATGTGGTCACATCCCGTCATGTATGATGTCATCACTCGTTACAAGTACAGTATGATGATGATTATTTGGATAGTGACGTAGCTCCACCTAGTGTGATTACATCATAGTGCAGCTCGGGGGGTCGTATGACATCACACGTTGCCACCTGTATTATTACTCCCCATCCTTCCTCCTCTGGGCACAGACAACGAGTCAAGGCCTCGCTGGAGCAGATAAATAAACAGCTTATGGTAAATTCTTCCGTCTGGCGCTCAGGCGGTTTATATTTTCGCCGTCCGCTGCCATAATAAGATACAGTTGTTAATAGGAGTTGAGAGACACCAACTTGGCAGCAGATTTCCCAGTTTAATTTGTAAATCGTTTTCCCCCGGCATGGAGAGAAATGGCGCGCAGGCCCCACGCAGATTGAAATGTAAATTGCTTGGGAAGAAGGTTGAAAAGGGAGCGGAGAGGACTGGATGTAGCAGGTACGGAGTCAGACGGCTGGCACGGGCGGACAAAGGATGTCGTCATGCGTGCAAGGGGTACAATATGGATCACGGGGTCCGGGGGAGGCAAGAGGAGACGGGTGAAAAGAATCAGCTTCATGGTGGTCTAGGGGGTCTCATGAAAGGAAAATGCCAAGGAAAGAGCTGGCACCGGGTCAATCCCCCAGTCCTCACTTTATTCCGTTACTCTTAATGTATCTGAATCCAGACACTCAGGCAGCAGCAGGCAAAGGGGGTCAGGGCCCCGGGCCCCTCACCATCCTCCTCTTCATACATTTCATTTATCTGTTGCATTTTTTCCCCTTTTTGCCGTACAGATTATGGAGCGCTGCATCTGACCGGAAGGGTTTTCATGGGTCTTCGGGCAACGGCCAAATGGTGAGTCCAGCCCTGGGTTACGATACATCCATCCCACCAGCCCATAACTGTCCCCATGTTTATTCCCGCCGGGGTGTTTGCTAGGATAACCCTGTGGCTACAATCCCGGCGTCACAGGATACAAATATTGCAGCGTCCCATTAAACAGCGTGACGGGTGCAGCGCTGCATAACTGAAACCACCGCTGGCAGGTGTTGTGACTTGCTGCATCCCAGTACCATGAATGGCGGCCACAAGCCCCGCCCAAGGCGTGGCAAAGGACTGCGACAATACGGTTTATCACATGCAACGTAAAGCTACGGCAAAGATGCAAAGTGTAGCCTACAGCCATCCAGCGGAGGGACGGGGCACCATGAGCGCCGCAAATATGGCGTCTAATGTGTCACAAAGACAAAAAATGGCGACGCATGAGCGAAACGATGGCAGCAGGATGGAGAGCAGACCCCGTATAAGCAGCGATGTCATGAGACGGCAGCCAGATGGACCTGATCTAAAGGCGGCTGATTGGACGCGGCGTCTCCGGTAATTCATCAGCTAATAACGCCATATTTGCGGTCTCTTACTTCCCTGTTAGCACATAATTAAGTGGCGCGTACGTAACACTCCTCCGCAGCCATTTCCCTTCCCTCTTAGCCAAACAGGCGGCTCTGCGGATAATGAATAGATAACAGCGATAATCCTATGGGGAGATGATTAGCAATTAAAACTCCTAATTAAGTCTGCGCATAATTCACTGGAATTACAGTTTATGTACACAAAGGGGAGCGCGTTCCGTGTTGTCGGTCCTTGTATAAATATGTTGTGATGTCTTTATTGTTCAGGGTTTTCCCCGGTCAAGACCTCGACCCGCGTCAGACGCAAAAAAAAACAACGCAGCGCCGGATGTGACACGTCAATGGTGGGAAAAAGTCTATTGCGAGATAGAAGACGAAAAATGTACCAGGACCCGGCGGCACAGACGAGGACTGGAGCACAAATCCAGCACCTAACGAAGGACATCAGAGGCACGAGGCGCATTGTGCCTCGGTCTCAGGGACGGCGTTATAGACATATAAACCACCCCAGAGGCTTTCCGTATTCATAGGTTTATTGTAACCCCTTATTGTCTGCAAGGTATTAGCGCCACGTGTAGATGACGCCGCAGAGCTACGCGAGCCCAATATAGCGAACATCTCATTCTAGAAAAGTTGGGTGACCAGCAATAAGGCACGTTGCCCAGTGACAGAGCGATTTGCCATGTTCAGCATTTGCTATTCAAATTCTAGGAAAGCTGGGTGATGGGTAATCTCTATACCTGTGTGCCGACAACCAATATGGCCACCATTACAGATCACACCGCTTTTCTTGAGTCCTGAAAGGTAAGTATGCGTAGGGTGCGTGGCATGTATCATTGCTAAACCAGTCAGATTTGCAATTCAGGAGTCTAGGAAAGCTGGGTGACAACGTGACAGAAGTGGATTTACTAGATTATTGTTATTTTAGGGGAACTTGCTCTTTACGATTCCAAGGTCAGTGCGGGAGACGCGCCCGATCCGCGGCCCCTCGGATGAAGGTCAGGTTGTCACGTTATGAATATTCAGCGCGCGCCTGCAGGATCGATCGCTTTTTAATTGTTTTTTTCCTGGGTGTCGGAGGGAAGTGCCGCGGGCATTGATCAGCTCCAGAGGGGGCCGCTCACACTTTACGTGAGATAAGAGGAGGAAAGGATCGGGAAGACGACAGACGAAGATTAGCAGTGAAGACGTCGCCTCTCGTGTGTCGCAGCACATATGACACGGAGAAAAATATAAATCATAAAACCACGCGGCACGGCGACGATCTGACCGCGGAGTCATAATGAAGTGTTAATCAATAGCTTCAAATGGTTTCATTTATAGTCGAGCAGTTTTCATACCGGTCATAAATGGCGCGATCTCCAGTAATCGTCATAGAACTTTAAGGCGAACAAACTACCGGGTTAAATATTGAGGCCGCCCCGAGCGCTGAAGTCGCGAACCTTCATTTTATTGCGGACTGAGAAGTTATAGTCACAGCGGCTGTAAATATACAAGTCATGTCGGTCACATTCACCACAGACGCACGGACTGACGCTCCGAGCGCGAGTATCGGTGGATCATCAGCAGGTCATCTCAGGGGAAGTCGCACCCGCCAGAACTTGAGACGTTTCACCTCTAGGACCCAACAAATCTTAGATAAAATAACACAGAATGTACTTGTCACAGGAGTCTCGTGGGGGGGGGGGGGGGGAGGGGAATCACCGGCGATTGATATTCATCTAAATGCAAATGTAAGAAACGGAGACTAAAGGCACGAAGAGCGAGGACCTGAAGGAGGGAGCAGAAAAATATCAAGTCCCCCACATATCACTGATCAAAGTTACTGCAGCTTCATAAAAAACAGTCACTCGTAAAAACTAACAAAAGAAGACGTTGTGTATGGTCCATATAGAATAATAATATATAACTACAGTGAGCGCAGCTCTGAAGTATAATACAGGATAAGTAATGTCATATATGTACACAGTGACTCCACCAGCAGAATAGTGAGTGCAGCTCTGGAGTATAATACAGGATGTAACTCAGGATCAGTACAGGATAAGTAATGTAATGTATGTACACAGTGACTCCACCAGCAGAATAGTGAGTGCAGCTCTGGAGTATAATACAGGATATAACTCAGGATCAGTACAGGATAAGTAATGTATGTACACAGTGACTCCACCAGCAGAATAGTGAGTGCAGCTCTGGAGTATAATACAGGATATAACTCAGGATCAGTACAGGATAAGTAATGTAATGTATGTACACAGTGACTCCACCAGCAGAATAGTGAGTGCAGCTCTGGAGTATAATACAGGATGTAACTCAGGATCAGTACAGGATAAGTAATGTAATGTATGTACACAGTGACTCCACCAGCAGAATAGTGAGTGCAGCTCTGGAGTATAATACAGGATATAACTCAGGATCAGTACAGGATAAGTAATGTCATATATGTACACAGTGACTCCACCAGCAGAATAGTGAGTGCAGCTCTGGAGTATAATACAGGATGTAACTCAGTATCAGTACAGGATAAGTAATGTAATGTCTGTACACAGTGACTCCACCAGCAGAATAGTGAGTGCAGCTCTGGAGTATAATACAGGATATAACTCAGGATCAGTACAGGATAAGTAATGTAATGTATGTACACAGTGACTCCACCAGCAGAATAGTGAGTGCAGCTCTGGAGTATAATACAGGATGTAACTCAGGATCAGTACAGGATAAGTAATGTAATGTATGTACACAGTGACTCCACCAGCAGAATAGTGAGTGCAGCTCTGGAGTATAATACAGGATGTAACTCAGGATCAGTACAGGATAAGTAATGTAATGTATGTACACAGTGACTCCACCAGCAGAATAGTGAGTGCAGCTCTGGAGTATAATACAGGATATAACTCAGGATCAGTGCAGGATAAGTAATGTATGTACACAGTGACTCCACCAGCAGAATAGTGAGTGCAGCTCTGGAGTATTATACAGGATGTAACTCAGGATCAGTACAGGATAAGTAATGTAATGTATGTACACAGTGACTCCACCAGCAGAATAGTGAGTGCAGCTCTGGAGTATAATACAGGATATAACTCAGGATCAGTGCAGGATAAGTAATGTATGTACACAGTGACTCCACCAGCAGAATAGTGAGTGCAGCTCTGGAGTATTATACAGGATGTAACTCAGGATCAGTACAGGATAAGTAATGTAATGTATGTACACAGTGACTCCACCAGCAGAATAGTGAGTGCAGCTCTGCAGTATAATACAGGATATAACTCAGGATCAGTACAGGATAAGTAATGTAATGTATATACACAGTGACTCCACCAGCAGAATAGTGAGTGCAGCTCTGGAGTATAATACAGGATGTAACTCAGGATCAGTACAGGATAAGTAATGTAATGTATGTACACAGTGACTCCACCAGCAGAATAGTGAGTGCAGCTCTGGAGTATAATACAGGATGTAACTCAGGATCAGTACAGGATAAGTAATGTAATGTATGTACACAGTGACTCCACCAGCAGAATACTGAGCTTAGCTCTGGAGTATAATACAGGATGTAACTCAGGATCAGTAATGTAATGGATGTACACAGTGACTCCACCAGCAGAATAGTGAGCGCAGCTCTGGAGTATAATACAGGATGTAACTCAGGATCAGTACAGGATAAGTAATGTAATGTATGTACACAGTGACTCCACCAGCAGAATAGTGAGTGCAGCTCTGGAGTATAATACAGGATAAGTAATGTATGTACACAGTGACTCCACCAGCAGAATAGTGAGTGCAGCTCTGGAGTATAATACAGGATGTAACTCAGGATCACTACAGGATAAGTAATGTAATGTATGTACACAGTGACTCCACCAGCAGAATAGTGAGTGCAGCTCTGGAGTATAATACTGGATATAACTCAGGATCAGTACAGGATATGTAATGTAATGTATGTACACAGTGACTCCAGCAGCAGAATAGTGAGTGCTGCTCTGGAGTATAATACAGGATGTAACTCAGGATCAGTACAGGATAAGTAATGTAATGTATGTACACAGTGACTACACCAGCAGAATAGTGAGTGCAGCTCTGGAGTATAATACAGGATATAACTCAGGATCAGTACAGGATAAGTAATGTAATGTATGTACACAGTGACTCCACCAGCAGAATAGTGAGTGCAGCTCTGGAGTATAATACAGGATATAACTCTGGATCAGTACAGGATAAGTAATGTATGTACACAGTGACTCCACCAGCAGAATAGTGAGTGCAGCTCTGGAGTATAATACAGGATATAACTCAGGATCAGTACAGGATAAGTAATGTAATGTATGTACACAGTGACTCCACCAGCAGAATAGTGAGTGCAGCTCTGGAGTATAATACAGGATGTAACTCAGGGTCAGTACAGGATAAGTAATGTAATGTATGTACACAGTGACTCCACCAGCAGAATAGTGAGTGCAGCTCTGGATTATAATACAGAATGTAACCCAGGATCAGTACAGGATAAGTAATGTAATGTATGTATACAGTGGCTCCACCAGCAGAATAGTGAGTGCAGCTCTGGAGTATAATACAGGATCAATACAGGATAAGTAATGTAATGTATGTACACAGTGACTCCTCCAGCAGAATAGTGAGTGCAGCTCTGGAGTATAATACAGGATGTAACTCAGGATCAGTACAGGATAAGTAATGTAATGTATGTACACAGTGACTACACCAGCAGAATAGTGAGTGCAGCTCTGGAGTATAATACAGGATATAACTCAGGATCAGTACAGGATAAGTAATGTAATGTATGTACACAGTGACTCCACCAGCAGAATAGTGAGTGCAGCTCTGGAGTATAATACAGGATATAACTCAGGATCAGTACAGGATAGGTAATGTAATGTATGTACACAGTGACTCCACCAGCAGAATAGTGAGTGCAGCTCTGGAGTATAATACAGGATATAACTCAGGATACGTAATGTAATGTATATACACAGTGACTCCACCAGCAGAATAGTGAGTGTAGTTATTCTTCCGTTAGTTATGTTGGTCACAGCTATTAGATCCTGGGTGACAACCTCTTATACAACGTATTCGGAAAATCTTCAGATTTTTTTTCACATTTCTTTATGTTGAGGTCAACATTTCCAGTTTTCCCCTCATTCTGCACTCAATACTCCATAATGACAACGTAATAACAGAATGTTTGTTCTTTGATAACTTATTGAAAAGGAAAATTTAAAATCTCCCATTTTATAAGTCTTCAGCCCGGTTACTCAGGATCAGGCAAAGCCCCTTTGGCAGTGGCTGTGTTGTCCCCCCGAAACTCCTGCGTGGTCTCCCTGCCACTCCTGCGTGCCCCCCCCCCCCCCGACACTCCTGCGTGGTCTCCCTGCCACTCCTGCGTGCCCCCCCCCCAGACACTCCTGTGTTGTCGTCCCCCCGTCCGTACCCCCGCCACTCCTGTGATGTCGTCCCCCCGTCCGTACCCCCGCCACTCCTGTGTTGTCTTGGCGTTGTGCTTAGGGTCATTGTCTTGTTGGAGGATGAACCTTCAGCCCAAACTGAGGTCCAGAACTCCGGATCAGGTTTTCATTAAGAAGATCTCTGTATTTTGCTCCATTCATCTTTCCCTCAACCCTGACTGGTCTCCCTGTCCCAGCCTGAAAGCACACCCCCAGCATGATGATGCTGCCACCACCACCACGTTTCACTGTAGGGCTGGTATTGGGCAGGTGATGGGCAGTGACTGGTTTCCTCCAGACAGGACGCTTAGCACTGAGGCCAAAAAGTTCACTCTTGGTTTCCTCAGACCCCAGGATCTTGTTTCTCACGGTCGGAGGTCCTTTAGTTGCTTTGTTGTAACCTCCGGGCGGCTTTCATGTGTCTGTTACTGACCGCTCTGCCATAAAGCCCAGACTGGTGGAGCGCTGCAGTGATGGTCGATCTTCTGGAAGTTTCTCCCATCTGCACACAGGATCTCTGGAACTCAGACAGAGTGACCATTGGGTTCTTGGTCACCTCTTACCAAGGCCCTGCTCCCCCGATTACTTAGTTTGGTGGGGCGGCTCTGGGAAGGGTCCTGGTTGTTCCAAACTTCCCCCATGTAAGAATTATTGAGGCCTCTGCGCTCCTGGGAATTTTCAGTGCAGCAGACACTTTTTTGTCCCCTTCTCCAGATCTGTCCCTCCACAATCCTGTCTCTGAGCTCTACAGGCTGCTCTTTCTTCCTCATGGCTTGGTTTTTGCTCTGATATACATTGTCAGCTGTGAGACCTTATATAGACAGGGGCGTGTCTATCCAAATCATGTCCAATCAAATGAATTTACCACAGGCGGATCCAATCAAGATGTAGAAACACAAAGATAATCTAGAGAAACGGGAGCTAAATTTCAAGTGTCATATTAACGGGTCTGAATATTTATGTCCATGCGAAATTTGAGTTTTTCATTTTTAATAAATTTGCAAAAAAAATGCTAAAATTCTGTTTCCACTTTGTCATTATGAGGAGGAAAACTTGAATTTGTTTTCTTTTAGCACAAGACCTCAACATAACAATACGTGAAAGAAGTGAAAGGGTCTGAAGACTTTCCGAATGCTCTGTAGCCGTCACTCCAGTAGCCTCGGGAGCTGTGACTCAGCTTTTTATAGACCCTGAATGGCACATAAGTCTGTACTGTTGTGCGGAGTTCTCTTCCCCTTTGTTTCCACTGTTCCGCCTGTATAATTGTCATAGTTGACATTGTATTTATGAACCAGGAAGCTCTGTATGAAACCGTACGGGCTGCAATTAACTAGATCAGGGAATTGAGGGAGGACGGTGATTATCACGAATAAGATGAATCCACGATCTGTCATATTCTCGGGGGATAACGCAAAGCTCGCCCTGTTTTAAGAGAACACTCCTGACCCTCTGGTTATTTCCACTGAACTTGTGTCAAGATGGAGCTGCCGGTCGCAATGCAAAAAACATCAGAACAATAAAACTCCGACAACACCCCCCCCCGCCACCGCCACACAAGTCACAAAAAGCAAAGGGGAAAATGGCGACATGAAATGGTCCGAAATTCCATTTATCAGGACAAATAATGAAATAACAATCTGCGCCCATCAGCCTTAGGAAGGGCGGCCGTGATTTAAGGTTCCGGTGGCAGGAACGCGGGTATAATGGGTGTTTACTCATGCAAAGAAAAAAATGTGTGAGTGATGTCGGGGGAGAAGATTGCCGTAACTAGTGAAGAATAACACGGCGCTCCTCCGTCACATCACACTGGAATTTCAGTAATAGATTCTCGGGCTGACACTCCATTCGATTGGAAGGTGATCCTCTTTATCCCATCACATCAAATATTAAACGCCTGTATTAGCGCCGTCACCTTCGCGGCTTATTCCGGCTGCTTTATTTTATTCATCCTGTAATGGTTTCAGCCATTCTGATATTTTCAATGTTATCTAAACAGGCGGTAATACACTGGGGCTCTTATCGCTTCTGCATTGTACGGAGGGGGGGTGCAGACAGTCCAGGCGCCTTTTCTTGGCCGCTTCTCCCTGGCTTTCAGCGCAGCTTGGAGGGAAGACGGAGGGTGGAGGACAGGAGCCGGGACCAGTTTGACGGATGCCTTTCAACAAGGGCAGTGTAGCTTGTCAGAGCCTGAGTGGGAGATGAATTGCAATATCTATTCGGGCTGCCGCTGGATGTCACGCAATACGGTTTAATATTCCCAGATAAAGCGGCAGAGCCATCGCAATCCTGACACCACAGTAATTTGCTCCAGTCCTCACCCCTCCCCCGCCCCGCCATCACCGTTATCCTGCACCAGCAATGACAGACCGAGAAGTGTAGAATTACTGGATAATACCACCATGCAAATTACTGTCTGTATAAAGGGGAAGACAGAGGGGGAAACACGCGCCATCAACTAAACATACAGGTGACCCCACTGCCCTCTATACAGCAGGAGAACTCATCTGGGCAGTCATGTCACATGACATCAGTGATTGGGACAGATAATAGTGATGTCACTGCACAGGGCATGATGACATCACTGAATGTGAGGGGGTCAGCTGACTGTCCGAAGAGGTTAATGGTGCAGACAGTAATCCACTCTGCCCACAGACTCAGGCTGGAGTCCACCAAAAGGTCCCATTACCTACAGTATGAGGGGTGAAGAGGCGCTCCTTGGCCCATTTTGCGCCGCCGAAATGCACCGTCCACCTCACCACTGACTGTAAAGCTGCCACTGGAATAGATGATGTTAACGATTATCAGCGGATGATCCCCAAATAGTGATAAAATACAATACAACAATTTTCCACAGGGGAATTCGTTCTGATTGTTGCAGAAATCTTTCTAATGTTCGCCCCTTTGTAAATGCTGCTCCGAGGCCTTGGATCCGCACTTATCTCCAGAACGGGTGTCCCCCAAACTCCGTCCCTCCTGGTGTGGCGGGCGCTGCCTCCAGACAGAGTATAAATAGAGAGGTGGTCGCGGTTCTTTATTAACTTCTATGAATATAAAGGTTATTCTGACCTAACTAGAAATCAACCCTTCTATATCGGGTAGGAGAAGCGGCGCCCTGGTTCCATTCTGCGGCAGCGGGGGGGGGGGGGGAGCAGGTGCCTGGACTTCAGGGAGCCCTGGCTGCATTGTGCCTCGTGCCTCATTAGTTCAGTGCCCAGCCATGTGTGGCAGTTCTCCCCTTGTTCTTGCCCCCCTCCCCCATCTGTGTATCTGGGAGCTTTTCCATTAGCCCCTTTAATATTCTGTCACCCGGCGCAGGCTGCCATTACATCCGAACACTGATCGCCCTGTGAAATTACATTGCTGAAATAGAAGTGTGTATAATCAGGCGGCGCCATGCGCTGTCAGCCCCGGCAGCGTCGTGCCGGAGAGGCTTATGGATGGATCTGGCGGCTGCTACAAGTGTATGTGTGTGTGTTCCACCCGGATTACACATATATTACATGTATTTATCCGCACGCTCCTCGTCTCCACTCTACTCTCTGTTTGCCAAACATAAATCGGCGTCAGGTTAACTCATTTGCTGCTACAATAGTCAGATATTTATTCTCTGGGATCCCTGTAAACCCGGGTGATGTTCTCATGCAAGGTGGAGAATAGGCTGCCAAATGAAGGCATGGCAAATGAAGGCATGCAGAGGCATGGAAGGAGCCGGGACGCCATGTTACCGGCGCGGCCGAGCCAATCACCGGAGCTCTGCCACTCCAGAACAGGGGGTGCACACAGGGGCGCAGCAGAGGTAACTGGACCCCCAGGAATGACAGGCTAATGAAGAGGATAGTAAAATGCTCCAAACAGGAAGACCATGACATGGGACGGCGCCAGGCGCCGGGGTCCGCGGGTAACTTCACTACCAAAAACCTGCAATCTAAGCAAAAATTCAAGGACCCGCCGAGTCTTCTATAGATAAAGCTTCATCATTGTAGAAAGAAAAGTTCTGCAACTTTAAATAGACTTTGTGTTTCAACACATTTCACAAGATCTCTGCTTGCTGTCCGATAATAACAAAACATTCTTGTTTACATCCAGAAGCTGAAAGATCCTAACCTAATGCTGCTCACAGCTGAGGATTTGTTACAATCTATCAGTATACACAATCCTTTGTGAACTAAACACAGCAGTAGCGCAAATCTCTCTCCGGTGTCTGATGGGGTTCGAATACTCCGAACATGCAAAACCCTTCACTGATCCAGTGTACAATTGTATATACTAGTAATACGCGGTGTTATACTTTACTATACCACATGATCCTATGACTGCAGACCACCGCTCTATAACACGGGCCGCAGACCACCGCTCTATAACACGGGCCACAGACCACCGCTCTATAACACGGGCCGCAGACCACCTCCCTATAACACGGGCCGCAGACCACCGCTCTATAACACGGGCCGCAGACCACCTCCCTATAACACGGGCCGCAGACCACCGCTCTATAACACGGGCCGCAGACCACCGCTCTATAACACGGGCCGCAGACCACCGCTCTATAACACGGGCCGCAGACCACCTCCCTATAACACGGGCCGCAGACCACCGCTCTATAACACGGGCCGCAGACCACCGCTCTATAACACGGGCCGCAGACCACCGCTCTATAACACGGGCCGCAGACCACCTTCCTATAACACGGGCCGCAGACCACCGCTCTATAACGCGGGCCGCGGACCACCGCTCTATAACACGGGCCGCAGACCACCTCTCTATAACACGGGCCGCAGACCACCTCTCTATAACACGGGCCGCAGACCACCTCTCCATAACACGGGCCGCAGACCACCGCTCTATGACACGGGCCGCAGACCACCGCTCTATAACACGGGCCGCAGACCACCGCTCTATAACACGGGCCGCAGACCACCGCTCCATAACACGGGCCGCAGACCACCGCTCTATAACACGGGCCGCAGACCACCGCTCTATAACACGGGCCGCAGACCACCGCTCTATAACACGGGCCGCAGACCACCGCTCTATAACACGGGCCGCAGACCACCGCTCTATAACGCGGGCCGCGGACCACCGCTCTATAACACGGGCCGCAGACCACCTTCCTATAACACGGGCCGCAGACCACCGCTCTATAACGCGGGCCGCGGACCACCGCTCTATAACACGGGCCGCAGACCACCTCTCTATAACACGGGCCGCAGACCACCTCTCTATAACACGGGCCGCAGACCACCTCTCCATAACACGGGCCGCAGACCACCGCTCTATGACACGGGCCGCAGACCACCGCTCTATAACACGGGCCGCAGACCACCGCTCTATAACACGGGCCGCAGACCACCGCTCCATAACACGGGCCGCAGACCACCGCTCTATAACACGGGCCGCAGACCACCGTTCTATAACACGGGCCGCAGACCACCGCTCCATAACACGGGCCGCAGACCACCTCTCTATAACACGGGCCGCGGACCACCTCTCTATAAAACAGGCCGCAGACCACCTCTCTATAACACGGGCCGCAGACCACCTCTCTATAACACGGGCCACAGACCACCGCTCCATAACACGGGCCGCAGACCACCGCTCTATAACACAGGCCGACTGCTTTATAGCTCTACATGCAGCAGGGTCATTTAGATATAGACACATAATAGTGGCCCCTACATATGAATATTCAGCCACTTGGGTGTCTTTCAGGGACCCCGTCCCCTCCTGCACCCCCACCATTATCCACAGTGCTGCTCTTCAGGACCAAGGAGCGCCGCAATACAATCCCTAATTAACCTCGCCTAACGATGGTGATTGCAGTTTTCCACTCAATTAAACAGCACAACAATCCTACAGGGACGTGGACTGTGATC
>NC_134693.1:2406171-2623671 GCF_050947455.1 Rhinoderma darwinii
ATGATGCATCATGGGAGATAACGGAAGAATCGTACAACGTTCAGGTCTGATCATGGGGTCTTGATGGGGTCAGCAGGGCGACGTTATGTGATAAATCCTTGCTGTTCGTTATACAGGTGATATATATATATCGGTGTATATACGTGTGGTCATGTAAGTCTCCGCACGGCTACTTTGCACATCGTTTCTGTGATGTTCAGGGGATCTGTATGTGATGAGGTGAATCCCCGGGACGCAGAGTCGCCTGCAGCCATTGTGTCAGGTAATTTCCATGTTAAATGATCTCCCGCGCCGGGGCCTCATTACCCGCCTGTGCTGCCCGGGATCTTCACATTCGGAAATGTTCCGCTGATAACTTCCCCAATTTATTTCGGCTGCTGTGTGAAGGTGAAATAGTCGGGGAAGATTTTCACATATTTAAAGTCAGTTTGTCACGTCGCTGTCACCGGCCGCGGCATCTTCACATCTTCCAGGATAAAGTCGTGGCTGCTGTCAGGCGCCTTATCTAACAATCCCTGACACACGGCGCCAGATTACTGACAACAAATGAGGCCGTTAATTGAAAACAACAATTATGATCGCTGTGACAGGAAACCAGATTACAGCGCAGCTGTCGGCCAATCACAGCGGCTTATCCCACTCACACTTAACCCTTGGTATGCCACACTGGGTGTAGAATTCAGGCCAACCCCCATCACCAGCCGTTATCTACATTAACCCTAACGACACGCAGCAGATTTCTATCTCATCAGCAACTTGAGGCGTCATTTGTCGGGTTCCGTAAATTAATCTCAATCATTGTGTTTCATTCCTCACTATTTTTAAGATATCTGTTTGTTGTCAGTGAATTGGAACATTATTTATATTGAGAGTCTGAGAACCCATCCTGACCTAATACTTCTCACAGCTGTGGGTTTGTTACAGTTGTATCCAATCTAGATAATCCTGGGAGAGCTAAAACACATAACAAATCTCTCTCCTGTGCTGACATTTTGCTACAATATATCAGTGCAGGTAAAATGTATCAGTCTGGAGGCCCGGCTGTTTATCTCATAGAAGATCATCTATAGTGGAGACTGTAACAAACCCTCAGTAAGCTCCGTTTTTAGCTTTTGGCTGTAAACCGCATTGTTCCCATTCACTAACAGCAAACAGAAATCTTGACTTGGTGAGAAATAATATAATGGCGAATTTTGTTGGTGAGGTGAAGCGCCCCCAGTTATTGGTGAAGTGCTCCCCCAGATATTGGTGAGATGCTCCCCCAGATATTGGTGAGGTGCTCCCCCAGATATTGGTGAGATGCTCCCCCAGATATTGGTGAGGTGACCCCAGATATTGGTGAGGTGCTCCCCCAGATATTGGTGAGGTGCTCCCCCAGATATTGGTGAGGTGACCCCAGATATTGGTGAGGTGCTCCCCCAGATATTGGTGAGGTGCTCCCCCAGATATTGGTGAGGTGACCCCAGATATTGGTGAGGTGAGGTGCTCTCCCAGATATTGGTGAGGTGCTCCCCCAGATATTGGTGAGGTGAGGTGCTCCCCCAGATATTGGTGAGGTGACCCCAGATATTGGTGAGGTGAGGTGCTCTCCCAGATATTGGTGAGGTGCTCCCCCAGATATTGGTGAGGTGAGGTGCTCCCCCAGATATTGGTGAGGTGAGGTGCTCCCCCAGATATTGGTGAGGTGACCCCAGATATTGGTGAGGTGAGGTGCTCCCCCAGATATTGGTGAGGTGACCCCAGATATTGGTGAGGTGAGGTGCTCCCCCAGATATTGGTGAGGTGAGGTGCTCCCCCAGATATTGGTGAGGTGCTCCCCCAGATATTAGTGAGGTGAGGTGCTCCCCCAGATATTAGTGAGATGCTCCCCCAGATATTGGTGAGGTGAGGTGCTCCCCCAGATATTGGTGAGGTGCTCCCCCAGATATTGGTGAGGTGCTCCCCCAGATATTGGTGAGGTGAGGTGCTCCCCCAGATATTGGTGAGGTGCTCCCCCAGATATTGGTGAGGTGCTCCCCCAGATATATGTGTGGTGAGGTGCTCCCCCAGATATATGTGTGGTGAGGTGCTCCCCCAGATATTGGTGAGGTGCTCCCCCAGATATTGGTGAGATGCTCCCCCAGATATTGGTGAGGTGAGGTGCTCCCCCAGATATTGGTGAAATGCTCCCCCAGATATTGGTGAGGTGAGGTGCTCCCCCAGATATTGGTGAGGTGAGGTGCTCCCCCAGATATTGGTGAAATGCTCCCCCAGATATTGGTGAGATGAGGTGCTCCCCCAGATATTGGTGAGATGCTCCCCCAGATATTGGTGAGGTGACCCCAGATATTGGTGAGGTGAGGTGCTCCCCCAGATATTGGTGAAATGCTCCCCCAGATATTGGTGAGGTGCTCCCCCAGATATTGGTGAGGTGCTCCCCCAGATATTGGTGAGGTGAGGTGCTCCCCCAGATATTGGTGAGGTGCTCCCCCAGATATTGGTGAGGTGCTCCCCCAGATATATGTGTGGTGAGGTGCTCCCCCAGATATATGTGTGGTGAGGTGCTCCCCCAGATATTGGTGAGGTGCTCCCCCAGATATTGGTGAGATGCTCCCCCAGATATTGGTGAGGTGAGGTGCTCCCCCAGATATTGGTGAAATGCTCCCCCAGATATTGGTGAGGTGAGGTGCTCCCCCAGATATTGGTGAGGTGAGGTGCTCCCCCAGATATTGGTGAGATGCTCCCCCAGATATTGGTGAGGTGACCCCAGATATTGGTGAGGTGAGGTGCTCCCCCAGATATTGGTGAAATGCTCCCCCCAGATATTGGTGAGGTGAGGTGCTCCCCCAGATATTGGTGAGGTGCTCCCCCAGATATTGGTGAGGTGAGGTGCTCCCCCAGATATTGGTGAGGTGACCCCAGATATTGGTGAGGTGAGGTGCTCTCCCAGATATTGGTGAGGTGCTCCCCCAGATATTGGTGAGGTGAGGTGCTCCCCCAGATATTGGTGAGGTGACCCCAGATATTGGTGAGGTGAGGTGCTCTCCCAGATATTGGTGAGGTGCTCCCCCAGATATTGGTGAGGTGAGGTGCTCCCCCAGATATTGGTGAGGTGAGGTGCTCCCCCAGATATTGGTGAGGTGACCCCAGATATTGGTGAGGTGAGGTGCTCCCCCAGATATTGGTGAGGTGACCCCAGATATTGGTGAGGTGAGGTGAGGTGCTCCCCCAGATATTGGTGAGGTGAGGTGCTCCCCCAGATATTAGTGAGGTGAGGTGCTCCCCCAGATATTAGTGAGATGCTCCCCCAGATATTGGTGAGATGAGGTGCTCCCCCAGATATTGGTGAGGTGCTCCCCCAGATATTGGTGAGGTGAGGTGCTCCCCCAGATATTGGTGAGGTGCTCCCCCAGATATTGGTGAGGTGAGGTGCTCCCCCAGATATTGGTGAGGTGCTCCCCCAGATATATGTTTGGTGAGGTGCTCCCCCAGATATTGGTGAGGTGCTCCCCCAGATATTGGTGAGATGCTCCCCCAGATATTGGTGAGGTGAGGTGCTCCCCCAGATATTGGTGAGGTGCTCCCCCAGATATTGGTGAAATGCTCCCCCAGATATTGGTGAGGTGAGGTGCTCCCCCAGATATTGGTGAGGTGAGGTGCTCCCCCAGATATTGGTGAGATGCTCCCCCAGATATTGGTGAGGTGACCCCAGATATTGGTGAGGTGAGGTGCTCCCCCAGATATTGGTGAAATGCTCCCCCAGATATTGGTGAGGTGAGGTGCTCCCCCAGATATTGGTGAGGTGCTCCCCCAGATATTGGTGAGGTGCTCCCCCAGATATTGGTGAGGTGCTCCCCCAGATATTGGTGAGATGCTCCCTCAGATATTGGTGAGGTGAGGTGCTCCCCCAGATATTGGTGAGGTGCTCCCCCAGATATTGGTGAGGTGAGGTGCTCCCCCAGATATTGGTGAAATGCTCCCCCAGATATTGGTGAGGTGAGGTGCTCCCCCAGATATTGGTGAGATGCTCCCCCAGATATTGGTGAGGTGACCCCAGATATTGGTGAGATGCTCCCCCAGATGTTGGTGAGGTGCTCCCCCAGATGTTGGTGAGGTGCTCCCCCAGATGTTGGTGAGGTGCTCCCCCAGATGTTGGTGAGGTGCTCCCCCAGATGTTGGTGAGGTGCCCCCTAGTTTTCAGTCTTGCAATATATATGTCCAGAACAACCAATCAGATTCCAGCTCTTTGCAACGTGTGAGCGGTCATATAATTGGCGCGCGGCTTTGTTCGCATATGTTCAGCCTGAAAAACGCGAGAAATCAGCCGCTGACCTCCAGGCGTTCACTAACGTATTTCGGAGCTTTTCTCCATTTTGAAAGTGTATTTTTTGTGGCGTATTTTCTGAGTGTTTCTTTTAAGAAGAACTCCGGGTATTTTTCATGCAATTACTGACACCTGGACCTGAATGGGGTCGGCACCAGCACACGGTCCTCACATCTCATACTCTTGGATCCTATGATAGGCGAATCCGCTCAGCTTTCTGCGGTGAACGCGGGAGCATTTGTCAATGTCGTGGAGGGCGCCGCACATCAGAACGAGGCTGTAAATGTGGAGAAGACGGGAGGAGAGACAATAATAATGACTCTTCATACTCCGTGTGTCTTCGTTTCCCATTAAACCTGATGCAGGGAGGGGAATATTTGCGGCTGAGGTCCCAGCGTCTTGGATCAGGTGAGGATACCGCGGGACGGCTCCCGGATCTGAGCAGCTCGACTCGCCCCACTGGGTAGGAGCTCGCAGCAGCGACAATGTGAGAGTCAGTATAGTGTGCTCCCCATTTATCAAACTTGCCCGGCTCGCCAACCGAGCGACTCTTTCTATCATTACACCTCTCAAAATCCGATTCATACCACTAATCCTGCCTTCATTCCCCCAGATTAATAACATCTCTTTCAACCTTCACAGTGTGATAAAAAGACAAAGGCAGAACAAAAGGCTCGGCACAAGTGAGAGGAAAGCCGCGGCGACTCCGCAATAATGAAGAGCAAAGGAGGATGAAAGGAGACGAGAGGCGACCGCGATCATCTCTGCTCCTAATGAAATCCCAAGCAGAGTCTGGAGCAGGACGGGGCTTCAAAGCGCGGCCCAGACAAAAGGCGAGAAGAGGGGGAAGAAGGACGCCCGGGAGCGGAGCCGGGCACAGCGAGGACAGACCCGTGCCAGGCTCGTCAGGACTGGTGGCTGGCCGGGGGTTAGGCACTAAGCTGCGATGCCGTTTACAGACTATTCAGCGGCTTCAGCGCTGCTCAGCGAACAAACACCTTAAATGTCGCCATTTAACTTTACCAAGTTCCGGCAGGTTTCCGTAAACCGAACCCCGACTGGTGCGGGGTCACCAAACGAGAAGAAGTATCCCCCGGCCAGGCACCGATGACATCACAACGCCACCTCCGCTACCGACCTCATCGCGCTGATCCCCATCTTCTAGGGGCAGGGTACAATCAGCAGAGGAGCTGCGGGTGAGGGACTGCCAGCCGCCAATTGTAGAACATGACAGTCATCCTCTCGCTGCCCTGAAATGGCTGATAACAGGGAGCAATATATTGTATTCACCTGTCCTATAATCTCTCCGCTAAATAAAATGGCTGATAACAGGGAACAATAGATTGTATTCAACTGCACAGCAAATGGAAAGACGACAGACATGATGTCCCTTTAACAGGGCAGGGTGTGACGTACACGACTATACACATAAGAGATGGTGCCGCGTACAATCACAAATCTTCTGCAGGGCGCAACGTTAAGGACACAAGGATCCGGCGTTCGCTTCAATCGGACGGTAAATAAAATGGTATAAAAGGAGGACGGTCCAGAGTCCCGGCAGAATGAGGCCGCGCTGGTTCCATATGGATTCACTTTCATGATCGGGACTAATTTGTTTTAATCTGCAGCTCCAGTAAGGCCTCATTTACACGAGCATGTGCGTTTTGCGCGCGCAAAAGGCACTTGACAGCTCCGTGTGTCATCCGTGTAAGTGTATGTGCACACACACTAATTACGTCCGTAATTGACGGACGTATTTCGGCCGCAAGTACCGGACCGAACACAGTGCAGGGAGCCGGGCTCCTAGCATCATAGTGATGTACGACGCTAGGAGTCCCTGCCTCGCTGCAGGACAACTGTCCCGTACTGTAATCATGTTTTCATGTCCCGTACATAAGTATGATAATAGGAGCCCGGCTCCCTGCACTGTGTTCGGTCCGGGACTTGCGGCCGAAATACGTCCGTCAATTACGGACGTAATTAGTGTGTGTGCACATACCCTATGATGCGCGGCTGCGTGATTTTTGCGCAGCCGCCATCATAGAGATGAGGCTAGTCGACGCCCGTCACTGTCCAAGGTGCTGAAAGAGCTAACTGATCGGCAGTAACTCTTTCAGCACCCTCGACAGTGAGTTCCGATCACAATATACACCAACCTGTGAATCAAAAAAAGACGTTCATACTTACCATGAACTTCCTGCTTCCTCCAGTCCGGTCTCCCGGCCGTTGCCTTGGTGACGCGTCCCTCTCTTGTCATCCGGCCCCACCTCCCAGGATGACGCGCCAGGCCATGAGACCGCTGCAGCCTGTGATTGGCTGCAGCCTGTGCTTGGCCTGTGATTGGCTGCAGCTGTCACTTGGACTGAATTGTCATCCCAGGAGGTCGGACAGGAGGAAGAAGCCGGGAGTTATCGGTAAGTCAGAACCTCTTGTTTTTTTACACGTATATGTATATTGCGATCGGAAGTCACTGTCCATGGTGCTGAACCAGTTTAACTCTTTCAGCACCGTGGACAGTGACTGTCTCCTGACGTCGCGTACCCGAACATTTTTTGCCGGGTTTGGTCAAAACGAGTTCGGCCGAACCCGGTGAAGTTCGGTGCGCTCATCTCTAATTTGACACTCCGTTCGGATGTTTGTAAACAGAAAAGCACATGGTGCTTTTCTGTTTACATTCATCCTTTTGACAGCTCTTGCGCGAATCACGCAGTTCGCACAGAAGTGCTTCCGTGCGGCATGCGTGGTTTTCACGCACCCATTGACTTCAATGTGTGCATGATGCGCGAAAAACGCACGATTATAGAACATGTCGTGAGTTTTACGCAACGCACTCGCGCTGCGCAGAATTCACGCATCGTCTGCACTGCCCCATAGAGTAATATAGGTGCGTACGACACGCGTGAAAAGCACGCGCGTATATTACGCTCGTGTAAATGAGGCCTAAGAGTGAGCGGAGGGTCCGGCTGTTGGAGCCGCCACAATCAGCGGTGATCAGCTGCAGGCAGCCACTGATCTCCCCTGAAAGATGTTACATTACATGGAGCCCATTCTAATCAACGTAATACATGATCTCTGCCGAGACCCTCCGCTCAGAGACGACATTTCTGACTTGCAGATCTTAGGGATCCCGGACATTACGAACGTCGGCTCTCACGCGGCCCAATACCTCAACTTATCTCCCACAATAAGTCAGATAATCGGGAGTCAATAATGAGCAAATCTGAAGATCAGAGGCGCCGGTCCGGGGAGATTTACAGCAAGGGAGAGAACGACGTGCACCTTGACGTGCTGCCAGCATAGCTGGGGTTCAGGGGTCTATGGCCGGATTAGGGGCTTGTCACGTCTTGTAAAAGCTTCATCATCATATAGAACGGAAAGTTCTGCAACTTTGTAATAGACTTCGGGTTTCAGTTCTTTGGCATTTTCAAGATCTCCGTTTGATATCAGTGAATGCAAAGATTCAGAGCGAAGTGTTGAACTAGTTCAGTTCACACAGCTGAGAGTTTGTTACAATGCATCAGCGTAGACAATCCCATGTGAGCTAAACACCTGAGCACAAGGCTGATAGCTTTCCCCTGCACTGACACACTGTTACAACACCCTTCCTTCTTGCACACGTATCCTGCGGTTGTTACATTGTTTGTTTTCCTCATTTCTGCACTTTCCTGAGGACGAGATGGACAGAGATGAGAAATTCATTAAACATGAGCCGATATATTGGATAGGAGTGCGAGGCTCAGGGACGTGGCCCCTCTAATCCGAGTCACCCGCAGGTCTCGCTCCAGCTCGGCTGTTGACCTCGTCACGCAGATGAATCTTCAGTGTAGAGAAAACATCTGTAATCAGGCCTGAGGTGAATGAGAAAATCTGCGTTATCTCCATCGCTCATCGATCGCATCTGGCTGAGCATTTACCAAGTCAATCAATGCGCCGGCCGGAGTCTGCAGACACAAGATGTCCCCGGCTGTGACCCCTCCAGAAATACCCGGTAGACCACCCTATGAATGTGACAGGGGGTGCAGGGCGTACAGCACACTCCACGGCTCCTGAGCGGGGCAGGACGCGTCGCCATCAATGGGGGTCGATTTGATGACCAAAAGTAATTCCCCCAGTAAACGCTGATATAGCGACTAAAGAGAATAAGAAAACGTATTTTAAAATTAGTTTTAATAACTTTTTTCAAACTATAATATTACAAGTCCAGCAGTAAAATAGACGACACCAACTATAGGCATCAATGAAAGAATTACACCACTAACCTTATAGATAGTGCCACACAGATCCCTATAGATAGTGCCACACAGATCCCTATAGATAGCGCCACACAGACCCCCATGTAGATAGCGTCACACAGATCCCTATAGATAGCGCCACACAGACCCCCATGTAGATAGCGTCACACCCCCTCCTCGTATATCGCACCACGCACAGCCCCCCTGTAGATAGTGCCACACACAGACCCCATATATAGATAGCGCCACACAGACCCCCATGTAGATAGCGTCACACCCCCTCCCCGTATATCGCACCACACACAGCCCCCCTGTAGATAGTGCCACACACAGACCCCATATATATAGTGCCACACAGACCCCCATGTAGATAGCGTCACACCCCCTCCCTGTAGATCGCACCACACACAGCCCCCCTGTAGATAGTGCCACGCAGTCCCCTCAACAAAAAAAAACAAAAAAAGATTGTATTACTTTGCCCCACTCCCTTGACGGACGGAGCGCTGCACTGCCTCTTGGGCGGGGAGCATGTGCAGACCAGCGTGACGATGTGACATCACGCCGGCCTGCGCAGGGAGTCTTCCCGTGGCCTGCAGCCTATAGTATTCACTTGTATGCGCGTCCTGAGGATACACATACAAGTGAATGTGGCTGTCAATAGCACCAGGGCCCCCTCCGGTGCTAGAGACGCCACTGCATCCGCCCGCCACCCGTGATAGTGCGCGGGCTTTGGGCTTTATACTTTAGTGAGCGGGCGGACTGTGGAAGGTGCGCGGCCGCGCAGCCACGCACCTTATAGGGAACACTGCTGGCAGGATGCGAATCTCAGAGCCGCGTATAGACAAGATGACAGCGGAAGGGCCGACATCTCAGAGTCATACAAAGTGCCGCAGACCCCAACCCCAGCAAAAACATCAATCAGGAACGTGCTGCGTCTCTCCATAGACTGACATATCAACAGCCTCCGGCCTGGCCTAGTCCTGCTCTTACAGCTGCTAGGTATGTTACAATGACTGGACACCTTCAGGTGTTGCTTAGTTTTTGTGGAGGTGAATGTTCCCTGGCAGATCCTGGAACACAATGTAAAATCTGTAATATCTGAACCCCCGACCGTGTGCCACTTATAACGGGGTCTCTTATGTAGTAGAGGGGCTTTTGGGCCCCCGCATACTACAGGGCTAGAGTACGTCTGCCCCCCTATAGCTGCGCCCGTTTTCTGGTATCACAGGAGTTAAACAGGCAAATCTCCCGGGGGCCCAAGAAAATCAAAGCTCAGAAAATTAAAACAAAAGAGGAAAAAAAATAACAACAATAAAAACAGGAGGAAAAGCTTCATCTTCATCATCCTCCTCCTCCTCCTTCTTCTCCTTCCAGGGATAATGAGGCTTTTCTTTGCAGTTTTATGACACAGACCACAGGCAGCTGGTATAATTACACCACAATAAAAGTATAATGTGCCGCAATCCTCGTAAAGTAACACTTCTCATAATTAGGCAGAACAAACATGGTCTTGTGTTTTTTCAAGGGCGATATATTTTATCAGGAACGTGAAGTGTTAGGAACCTGCACAGGACGAGGTCTCCGGGTGGAGCTGCAGCTGCAGGGCCATAATAAACCATTTATACACATTATTACATGCAGGAGAGAGCGGAGCGCGCAGGTGGAGCGCAATAATTACAGCAGCAACATCAAAACAGGAACAACTACTCCATCATTACAAAGGGAACAACAACTCCTGTGACTGCGCTGGTAACGACGCTCTCCGGGATCACGCCGCCACGGCCGCCGGAGCTTCAGTGGACGTGTCCTTCCTGGTCGTCCCCTCTTTATAGAGTCCGGTGCCCGTCATGGTCCGCCGCAAGTCGCCAGTGTCCCCAAGAGGCAGCAGATTGTGTGGTGAGGGGCAGTCACTGACCGATGCGGAGTAAAGGAATGAGAAGACGGCCCAGGTTTACTAAGCAGTTTACAGCAGGTTTTGGTGTAAACGGTGGCCGAAAAAAATAAATAAGCAAACGGTAACGTGAGAAATTTACACACAAAAACGCGACTTTTCTCATCACTCACCAAATTTTGAAGGTAGCAATAAAGTGGGCGTGGTCTCCACGGAGACGTACTACAAGTCATGGGTAGCTTAAAATTGGGCAAATTTTAGAAAACAAATCCACGTTCATAGCAGGCGTACAGCGGATTCTCAGCCGCTCAAAGGCCCAGGTCACACATAGTTTTTTTTAAGCTGATTTTGACACGGAAACCGCGTCGGAATCAGCGCCAGAAAGTCCCTTTGATTTCTATGAGAGGCGGAGGGTTTTCTATCTGCGGCGGATTTTAGTAAGAAAACAAAATCGGCATCCGGTTTCTTGCCGCGGTTACGCCTCAGACCTCAATGGGAGGCAGAGAAGGCGTTTTTCACTGCATTTGTTTTGGACGCAGGCAAAAAAAACGCTGCAAAAATCACAGCAAGAAATTGCAGGCAGGTCAATATCGACCCCAAAATGCAGATTTTTTTTCTCCCTGCATAAAAACCTCTGTGTGAACAGGGCCAAACCGAGAACAATGCACCAAAATTCTTACGAAATCTGCACCTTGTTTAAAAAAAATTGCTGCAAATTATAAAAACGATCCCCTTTATTAAGACGGGCGCAGGATTCACGGTCAGACGTGAGAATGTTACAAAGAAAGAGATAAGCGGCGGCGCACAGCGTCCCACAGCACCAAACTCCCTGCACTTATTAAAGAAATCAAATTAAATGTTCTGTAACTTTCGAATAGACTTTGTGTTTCAATTCCTAACCAATCTCAAGATCTCTGCTTGCTGTTAGTGAATGGAAACATTCATTAACAACTTCTAGAAGGTGAAAAACTGTACTGACCTCGTCCTGCTCACACTGCGGACAGGTGGTGGGCAATCCTATAAACTTACCCCCTTTACTCATAGCGAGTACAATGATTGACAACCCTTCCTAAACACAGCAGCAGTACTAATCGCTCTCCTGTCGAACAATGACACTATGTAACAAACCTTCAGCTGTGTGAGCAGGACTACATCAGGATGGGTTTTCAGTGTAAACAAGAATTGACAATAAGCAGAAATCTTGGAAATTGTGAGTAATTGATACACAAAGTTTAACATAAAGTTGTAGAACTCTTCATCATACAAGGATTACCCTTATCTACAGAAAATCTGAACCGGCCCTTTAAATGCACTCCACGCAAAACTGATCCACCATGTAAGGCTAGTGCAGGGCCTGAGGGGGCGGAGCATGACACAGGAATTCAAATCACACCAGAGAGAATCCTTGTCATGCTCCGCCCCCCAGGTCCTGCACCAGCCTAACACGTTGGATCAGTTTTCCCTGCGGTGTAAGAGTCTATTCACACTTTGTCATCAAATCACGTTTTCTTTGCGGCGATTATTTTAAAAAATGGCAGAAGAATGTTGCAGCTTCGTCACGGTATCGTGACATTTGCAGCAAAAAATCTGCACGGGGTGCATAGACCCTAATTTAGGGTAACGTAGAAACCACTCCCTGTATCTGTCAAAAAAAGAGACCGTATAAGGTGACGGGAAAAAAAAATACTAAACGTGGCGCCATTCTATTCAATGTAATTACAGCAGAAAATAAATCGTTGTTAAATTAATATTTTTAGAGCACTTAAAAGGGAAAAAAGAAATTCCACCCCCACCGGTGGTGACAATCCACTCCCTGCGCCGAGAAATGAACCAGCGGCAGGTCCTGACCTCGTACGCGGCTCCTGTTTATGGGAAGACGCCGGCGCGATGATCAAAGTCTTTAAGTATTTAATAAAAGTGAAATGATAGAACAAGGATGATAATAAACGCGGCCGTTACCCTTCTTACAGCAGTAAATGCGGCTCCCGGTGTCATGGCGGTTTTATATACAGGTAATATATGATGAGCGCGTGCAAACAGGAGAAATAGAAGACGGCGGTAACGCTCGAGGAGTCAATCCCAACAGATCCGTCTCTCAGCGGCCGGATATCGTCTGCCCTCGCACCGCCGCATCTACCGTCTATGCTGTCCCAAGCTGCAGCGGAGGTCATAAATGCACAGGACGAAAAAACTGCGTCTACTCCGGAGAGTCAGGCCGCACGTAACGGAATTGCTGCGGATTTTCCATCCGGAATTGCGGACAGAACATACGCAGCAGAATACAGTGGCAGTAAATCTCACCCACACGCTGCGTAAAATTTCCGAGCAGATATTGACCTGTTGTGCGTATTTTTCGGACCGCAGCAATTGTCAATTTCTGCTGCGGAAAGTGGACAGAATGGCTGCGTTTTTCAGAGGAGACGTCACCATCCCCCGACATTAGGAAAAACGCAGCAAAATACGCACCATTTTCTGCCAAGAATAAAACGTAAAAGTCACAGTCAGTGCGACATTCTACAACTTCTCATTTCAATTCATCACCATTTTCAAGATCTTGGTTTGCTGTCAGTAAATAGGAAGTCAATGGTGTCTGTTGGGCACCCCCGGTGTGCGATGGATCCGGCAGAGCATTGTGGCTTCTATTATAATGGTAAATCACAACGCTGGTGTGAACAGACCCCAAGTGATCATCCAGCTTATAACAGACATAACATCTCCGGCTATTACTGGGGATCTCTGGGGGAGGGGAAGGAGTTATTACACGTTCTGCTTTCCTGACCTATTCCTCATGTGATGATCATTTCAAATAAATGATTTCTATAAACTCTTGACGTTAGCTGCGTGAATATCCCCTTTATTACACAATATTAACTACTTTGAATAAAATTAACATAAAAACACAAATCCCACAGCAGAAATCAAAAAGAATCACAATAAAACCGCATCAAGGGAAAAAATAAGAAGCTCCATGATTTCTGGCCGGGACAGAATCAGAACACTCGACCTGAACAAACACCAAAAAGAATAAATATCCATAACAGTCCAGTCACTGTGTACATACATTACTTATCCTGTATTATACTCCAGAGCTGCACTCACTATTCTGCTGGTGGAGTCACTGTGTACATACATTAGGTATGTGTAGATCGGCAGCACAGGATAAATTTTCAAGAGGGTGCGCGTCTCCTGGGTCACAGTCCGAGTGACCCCTCAATCAAGATAAAAAAGAAATGGAGACAGCACTACCAAATTTTCAAAGTGAAGATCCTTTTATTCCACGGTGCAACGTTTCAGCTCAATACGAGCCTTTCTCAAGCAACGAAAGAATAACTACAGTCACTATTCTGCTGGTGGAGTCACTGTGTACATACATTACATTACTTATCCTGTACTGATCCTGAGTTACATCCTGTATTATACTCCAGAGCTGCACTCACTATTCTGCTGGTGGAGTCACTGTGTATATACATTACATTTCTTATCCTGCACTGATCCTGAGCTACATCCTGTATTATACTCCAGAGCTGCACTCACTATTCTGCTGGTGGAGTCACTGTGTGCATACATTACATTACTTATCCTGTACTGATCCTGAGTTATATCCTGTATTATACTCCAGAGCTGCACTCACTATTCTGCTGGTGGAGTCACTGTGTACATACATTACATTACTTATCCTGTACTGATCCTGAGTTACATCCTGTATTATACTCCAGAGCTGCACTCACTATTCTGCTGGTTGAGTCACTGTCTACTTACATTACTTATCCTGTACTGATCTTGAGTTACATCCTGTATTATACTCCAGAGCTGCACTCACTATTCTGCTGGTGGAGTCATGTGTACATACATTACTTCTCCTGTACTGATCCTGAGTTACATCCTGTATTATACTCCAGAGCTGTACTCACTATTCTGCTGGTGGAGTCACTGTGTACATACATTACATTCCTTATCCTGTACTGATCCCGAGTTACATCCTGTATTATACTCCAGAGCTGCACTCACTATTCTGCTGGTGGAGTCACTGTGTACATACATTACATTCCTTATCCTGTACTGATCCCGAGTTACATCCTGTATTATACTCCAGAGCTGCACTCACTATTCTGCTGGTGGAGTCACTGTGTACATACATTACTTATCCTGAGTTATATCCTGTATTATACTCCAGAGCTGCACTCACTATTCTGCTGGTGGAGTCACTGTGTACATACATTACTTATCCTGTACTGATCCTGAGTTAAATCCTGTATTATACTCCAGAGCTGCACTCACTATTCTGCTGGTGGAGTCACTGTGTACATACATGGCATTACTTATCCTGTACTGATCCTGAGTTATATCCTGTATTATACTCCAAAGCTGCACTCACTATTCTGCTGGTGGAGTCACTGTGTACATACATTACATTACTTATCCTGAACTGATCCTGAGTTACATCCTGTATTACACTCCAGAGCTGCACTCACCATTCTGCTGGTGGAGTCACTGTCTACTTACATTACTTATCCTGTACTGATCCTGAGTTACATCCTGTATTATACTCCAGAGCTGTACTCACTATTCTGCTGGTGGAGTCACTGTGTACATACATTACATTACTTATCCTGTACTGATCCTGAGTTACATCCTGTATTATACTCCAGAGCAGCACTCACTATTCTGCTGGTGGAGTCATTGTGTACATACATTACATTACTTATCCTGAGTTATATCCTGTATTATACTCCAGAGCTGCACTCACTATTCTGCAGGTGGAGTCACTGTGTACATACATTACATTACTTATCCTGTACTGATCCTGAGTTATATCCTGTATTATAATCCAGAGCTAAACTCACTATTCTGCTGGTGGAGTCACTGTGTACATACATTACATTACTTATCCTGTACAGATCCTGAGTTATATCCTGAATTATACTCCAGAGCTGCACTCACTATTCTGCTGGTGGAGTCACTGTGTACATACATACATTACATTACTTATCCTGTACTGATCCTGAGTTACATCCTGTATTATACTCCAGAGCTGCACTCACTATTCTGCTGGTGGAGTCACTGTGTACATACATGGCATTACTTATCCTGTACTGATCCTGAGTTATATCCTGTATTATACTCCAGAGCTGCACTCACTATTCTGCTGGTGGAGTCACTGTGTACATACATTACATTACTTATCCTGTACTGATCCGGAGTTACATCCCGTATTATACTCCAGAGCTGCACTCACTATTCTGCTGGTGGAGTCACTGTGTACATACATTACATTACTTATCCTGTACTGATCCTGAGTTATATCCTGTATTATAATCCAGAACTAAACTCACTATTCTGCTGGTGGAGTCACTGTGTACATACATTACATTACTTATCCTGTACTGATCCTGAGTTATATCCTGAATTATACTCCAGAGCTGCACTCACTATTCTGCTGGTGGAGTCACTGTGTACATACATTACTTATCCTGTACTGATCCTGAGTTAAATCCTGTATTATACTCCAGAGCTGCACTCACTATTCTGCTGGTGGAGTCACTGTGTACATACATGGCATTACTTATCCTGTACTGATCCTGAGTTATATCCTGTATTATACTCCAAAGCTGCACTCACTATTCTGCTGGTGGAGTCACTGTGTACATACATTACATTACTTATCCTGAACTGATCCTGAGTTACATCCTGTATTACACTCCAGAGCTGCACTCACCATTCTGCTGGTGGAGTCACTGTCTACTTACATTACTTATCCTGTACTGATCCTGAGTTACATCCTGTATTATACTCCAGAGCTGTACTCACTATTCTGCTGGTGGAGTCACTGTGTACATACATTACATTACTTATCCTGTACTGATCCTGAGTTACATCCTGTATTATACTCCAGAGCAGCACTCACTATTCTGCTGGTGGAGTCATTGTGTACATACATTACATTACTTATCCTGAGTTATATCCTGTATTATACTCCAGAGCTGCACTCACTATTCTGCAGGTGGAGTCACTGTGTACATACATTACATTACTTATCCTGTACTGATCCTGAGTTATATCCTGTATTATAATCCAGAGCTAAACTCACTATTCTGCTGGTGGAGTCACTGTGTACATACATTACATTACTTATCCTGTACAGATCCTGAGTTATATCCTGAATTATACTCCAGAGCTGCACTCACTATTCTGCTGGTGGAGTCACTGTGTACATACATACATTACATTACTTATCCTGTACTGATCCTGAGTTACATCCTGTATTATACTCCAGAGCTGCACTCACTATTCTGCTGGTGGAGTCACTGTGTACATACATGGCATTACTTATCCTGTACTGATCCTGAGTTATATCCTGTATTATACTCCAGAGCTGCACTCACTATTCTGCTGGTGGAGTCACTGTGTACATACATTACATTACTTATCCTGTACTGATCCGGAGTTACATCCCGTATTATACTCCAGAGCTGCACTCACTATTCTGCTGGTGGAGTCACTGTGTACATACATTACATTACTTATCCTGTACTGATCCTGAGTTATATCCTGTATTATAATCCAGAACTAAACTCACTATTCTGCTGGTGGAGTCACTGTGTACATACATTACATTACTTATCCTGTACTGATCCTGAGTTATATCCTGAATTATACTCCAGAGCTGCACTCACTATTCTGCTGGTGGAGTCACTGTGTACATACATTACTTATCCTGTACTGATCCTGAGTTACATCATGTATTATACTCCAGAACTGCACTCACTATTCTGCTGGTGGAGTCACTGTGTACATACATTTCTTATCCTGTACTGATCCTGAATTACATCCTGTATTATACTCCAGAGCTGCACTCACTATTCTGCTGGTGGAGTCACTGTGTACATACATTACTTCTCCTGTACTGATCCTGTTACATCCTGTATTATACTCCAGAGCTGTACTCACTATTCTGCTGGTGGAGTCACTGTGTACATACATTACATTCCTTATCCTGTACTGATCCCGAGTTACATCCTCTATTATACTCCAGAGCTGCACTCACTATTCTGCTGGTGGAGTCACTGTGTACATACATTACATTACTTATCCTGTACTGATCCTGAGTTACATCCTGTATTATAATCCAGAGCTGCACTCACTATTTTGCTGGTGGAGTCACTGTGTACATACATTACATTACTTATCCTGTACTGATCCCGAGTTACATCCTGTATTATACTCCAGAGCTGCACTCACTATTCTGCTGGTGGAGTCATTGTGTACATACATTACATTACTTATCCTGAGTTATATCCTGTATTATACTCCAGAGCTGCACTCACTATTCTGCTGGTGGAGTCACTGTGTACATACATTACTTATCCTGTACTGATCCTGAGTTACATCATGTATTATACTTCAGAACTGCACTCACTGTTCTGCTGGTGGAGTCACTGTGTACATACATTACTTATCCTGCACTGATCCTGAGTTATATCCTGTATTATACTCCAGAGCTGCACTCACTATTCTGCTGGTGGAGTCACTGTGTACATACATTACATTACTTATCCTGTACTGATCCTGAGTTACATCATGTATTATACTCCAGAACTGCACTCACTATTCTGCTGGTGGAGTCACTGTGTACATACATTACTTATCCTGTACTAATCCGGAGTTACATCCCGTATTATACTCCAGAGCTGCACTCACTATTCTGCTGGTGGAGTCACTGTGTACATACATTACATTACTTATCCTGTACTCATCCTGAGTTACATCCTGTATTATACTCCAGAGCTGTACTCACTATTCTGCTGGTGGAGTCACTGTGTACATACATTACATTACTTATCCTGTACTGATCCGGAGTTACATCCCGTATTATACTCCAGAGCTGCACTCACTATTCTGCTGGTGGAGTCACTGTGTACATACATTACATTACTTATCCTGTACTGATCCGGAGTTACATCCCGTATTATACTCCAGAGCTGCACTCACTATTCTGCTGGTGGAGTCACTGTGTACATACATTACATTACTTATCCTGTACTGATCCTGAGTTACATCCTGTATTATACTCCAGAGCTGCACTCACTATTCTGCTGGTGGAGTCACTGTGTACATACATTACTTATCCTGTACTGATCCGGAGTTACATCCTGTATTATACTCCAGAGCTGCACTCACTATTCTGCTGGTGGAGTCACTGTGTACATACATTACATTACTTATCCTGTACTGATCCTGAGTTATATCCTGTATTATACTCCAGAGCTGCACTCACTATTCTGCTGGTGGAGTCACTGTGTACATACATTACATTACTTATCCTGTACTGATCCTGAGTTATATCCAGTATTATACTCCAGAGCTGCACTCACTATTCTGCTGGTGGAGTCACTGTGTACATACATTACTTATCCTGTACTGATCCTGAGTTACATCCTGTATTATACTCCAGAGCTGCACTCACTATTCTGCTGGTGGAGTCACTGTGTACATACATTACATTACTTATCCTGTACTGATCCTGAGTTACATCCTGTATTATACTCCAGAGCTGCACTCACTATTCTGCTGGTGGAGTCACTGTGTACATACATTACTTATCCTGTACAGATCCGGAGTTACATCCCGTATTATACTCTACAAGTTGCACATTTCCGGTAAATTTAAACCTAGTGGTATTATTATAGGAATTAGTATTGTTATAGCAATGTAGTATTATTAGAGTAATGTAGTATTATTAGAGTAATCTAATATTATTAAAGTCATGTAGTATTAATGTAGTATTGTTGTTATAGAAATGTAGTATAGTAATGTAGTATTATTATAGTAATTTGGTATGGTTATAGTAATGTACTATTATAGTAATGTAGTATTGTTGTTGTAGTAATGTAGTGTTATAGTAATGTAGTGTTATTATAGTAATGTAGCGTTATAGTAATGTAGCGTTATAGTAATGTAGCGTTATAGTAATGTACTGTTATAGTAATGTAGTGTTATAGTAATGTAGTGTTATAGTAATGTAGCGTTATAGTAATGTAGCGTTATAGTAATGTAGCATTATAGTAATGTAGTGTTATAGTAATGTAGTGTTATAGTAATGTAGTAATGTAGTGTATAGTAATGTAGTGTTATAGTAATGTAGCGTTATAGTAATGTAGCGTTATAGTAATGTAGCGTTATAGTAATGTAGCGTTATACTAATGTAGCGTTATAGTAATGTAGCGTTATAGTAATGTAGCGTTATAGTAATGTAGCGTTATAGTAATGTAGCGTTATAGTAATGTAGTGTTATAGTAATGTAGCGTTATAGTAATGTAGTGTTATAGTAATGTAGCGTTATAGTAATGTAGCGTTATAGTAATGTAGTGTTATAGTAATGTAGTGTTATAGTAATGTAGTGTTATAGTAATGTAGTGTTATAGTAATGTAGTGTTATAGTAATGTAGTGTTATAGTAATGTAGTGTTATAGTAATGTAGTGTTATAGTAATGTGGTGTTATAGTAATGTAGTGTTATAGTAATGTAGTGTTATAGTAATGTAGTGTTATAGTAATGTAGTGTTATAGTAATGTAGTGTTATAGTAATGTAGCGTTATAGTAATGTAGTGTTATAGTAATGTAGTGTTATAGTAATGTAGTGTTATAGTAATGTAGTGTTATAGTAATGTAGTGTTATAGTAATGTAGTGTTATAGTAATGTAGCGTTATAGTAATGTAGTGTTATAGTAATGTAGTGTTATAGTAATGTAGTGTTATAGTAATGTAGTGTTATAGTAATGTAGTGTTATAGTAATGTAGTGTTATAGTAATGTAGCGTTATAGTAATGTAGCGTTATAGTAATGTAGCGTTATACTAATGTAGCGTTATAGTAATGTAGCGTTATAGTAATGTAGTGTATAGTAATGTAGTGTTATAGTAATGTAGTGTTATAGTAATGTAGTGTTATAGTAATGTAGTGTTATAGTAATGTAGTGTTATAGTAATGTAGTGTTATAGTAATGTAGTGTTATAGTAATGTAGTGTTATAGTAATGTAGTGTTATAGTAATGTAGTGTTATAGTAATGTAGTGTTATAGTAATGTAGTATTATAGTAATGTAGTGTTATAGTAATGTAGTGTTATAGTAATGTAGCGTTATAGTAATGTAGTGTTATAGTAATGTAGTGTTATAGTAATGTAGTGTTATAGTAATGTAGCGTTATAGTAGTGTAGCGTTATAGTAATGTAGCGTTATAGTAATGTAGTGTTATAGTAATGTAGTGTTATAGTAATGTAGTGTTATAGTAATGCAGTGTTATAGTAATGTAGTGTTATAGTAATGTAGTATTATAGTAATGTAGTATTATAGTAATGTAGTGTTATAGTAATGTAGTGTTATAGTAATGTAGTGTTATAGTAATGTAGTGTTATAGTAATGTAGTGTTATAGTAATGTAGTGTTATAGTAATGTAGCGTTATAGTAGTGTAGCGTTATAGTAATGTAGCGTTATAGTAATGTAGTGTTATAGTAATGTAGTGTATAGTAATGTAGTGTTATAGTAATGTAGTGTTATAGTAATGTAGTGTTATAGTAATGTAGTGTTATAGTAATGTAGTGTTATAGTAATGTAGTGTTATAGTAATGTAGTGTTATAGTAATGTAGTATTATAGTAATGTAGTATTATAGTAATGTAGTGTTATAGTAATGTAGTGTTATAGTAATGTAGTGTTATAGTAATGTAGTGTTATAGTAATGTAGCGTTATAGTAATGTAGCGTTATAGTAATGTAGTGTTATAGTAATGTAGTGTTATAGTAATGTAGTGTTATAGTAATGTGGTGTTATAGTAATGTAGTATTATAGTAATGTAGTATTATAGTAATGTAGTATTATAGTAATGCGGTGTTATAGTAATGTGGTGTTATAGTAATGTAGTATTATAGTAATGTAGTGTTATAGTAATGTAGCGTTATAGTAATATATTGTTATAGTAATGTAGTGTTATAGTAATATATTGTTATAGTAATGTAGTGTTATAGTAATGTAGCGTTATAGTAATGTAGTGTTATAGTAATGTAGTGTTATAGTAATGTAGTGTTATAGTAATGTAGTGTTATAGTAATGTAGTGTTATAGTAATGTAGTGTTATAGTAATGTAGTGTTATAGTAATGTAGTGTTATAGTAATGTAGCGTTATAGTAATGTAGCGTTATAGTAATGTAGCGTTATAGTAATGTAGCGTTATACTAATGTAGCGTTATAGTAATGTAGCGTTATAGTAATGTAGCGTTATAGTAATGTAGCGTTATAGTAATGTAGCGTTATAGTAATGTAGCGTTATAGTAATGTAGCGTTATAGTAATGTAGCGTTATAGTAATGTAGCGTTATAGTAATGTAGTGTTATAGTAATGTAGCGTTATAGTAGTGTAGTGTTATAGTAATGTAGTGTTATAGTAATGTAGTGTTATAGTAATGTAGTGTTATAGTAATGTAGTGTTATAGTAATGTAGCGTTATAGTAATGTAGCGTTATAGTAATGTAGTATTATAGTAATGTAGTGTTATAGTAATGTAGTGTTATAGTAATGTAGTGTTATAGTAATGTAGCGTTATAGTAATGTGGTGTTATAGTAATGTAGTGTTATAGTAATGTAGTGTTATAGAAATGTAGTGTTATAGTAATGTAGTGTTATAGTAATGTAGTGTTATAGTGATGTAGTGTTATAGTAATGTAGCGTTATAGTAATGTAGTGTTATAGTAATGTAGTGTTATAGTAATGTAGTGTTATAGTAATGTAGTGTTATAGTAATGTAGTGTTATAGTAATGTAGCGTTATAGTAATGTAGCGTTATAGTAATATAGTGTTATAGTAATGTAGTGTTATAGTAATGTAGCGTTATAGTAATGTAGTGTTATAGTAATGTAGTGTTATAGTAATGTAGTGTTATAGTAATGTGGTGTTATAGTAATGTAGTGTTATAGTAATGTAGTGTTATAGTAATGTGGTGTTATAGTAATGTAGTGTTATAGTAATGTAGTGTTATAGTAATGTAGTGTTATAGTAATGTAGCGTTATAGTAATGTAGTGTTATAGTAATGTAGTGTTATAGTAATGTAGTGTTATAGTAATGTGGTGTTATAGTAATGTAGTGTTATAGTAATGTAGCGTTATAGTAATGTAGTGTTATAGTAATGTAGTGTTATAGTAATGTAGTATTATAGTAATGTAGTATTATAGTAATGTAGTGTTATAGTAATGTAGTGTTATAGTAATGTAGCGTTATAGTAATGTAGTGTTATAGTAATGTAGTGTTATAGTAATGTAGTGTTATAGTAATGTAGTGTTATAGTAATGTAGTGTTATAGTAATGTAGCGTTATAGTAATGTAGTGTTATAGTAATGTAGTGTATAGTAATGTGGTGTTATAGTAATGTAGTGTTATAGTAATGTAGTGTTATAGTAATGTAGTGTTATAGTAATGTAGTGTTATAGTAATGTAGTGTTATAGTAATGTAGTGTTATAGTAATGTAGTGTTATAGTAATGTAGTGTTATAGTAATGTAGTGTTATAGTAATGTAGTGTTATAGTAATGTAGTGTTATAGTAATGTAGTGTTATAGTAATGTAGTGTTATAGTAATGTAGTATTATAGTAATGTAGCGTTATAGTAATGTAGTGTTATAGTAATGTAGCGTTATAGTAATGTAGCGTTATAGTAATGCAGCGTTATAGTAATGTAGTGTTATAGAAATGTAGTGTTATAGAAATGTAGTGTTATAGTAATGTAGTATTATAGTAATATAGTATTATAGTAATGTAGTGTTATAGTAATGTAGTATTATAGTAATGTAGTGTTATAGTAATGTAGTGTTATAGTAATGTAGTGTTATAGTAATGTAGTGTTATAGTAATGTAGTGTTATAGTAATGTAGTGTTATAGTAATGTAGTGTTATAGTAATGTAGTGTTATAGTAATGTAGTGTTATAGTAATGTAGTATTATAGTAATGTAGTATTATAGTAATGTAGTGTTATAGTAATGTAGTGTTATAGTAATGTAGTGTTATAGTAATATAGTGTTATAGTAATGTAGTGTTATAGTAATGTAGCGTTATAGTAATGTAGTGTTATAGTAATGTAGTGTTATAGTAATGTAGTGTTATAGTAATGTGGTGTTATAGTAATGTAGTGTTATAGTAATGTAGTGTTATAGTAATGTGGTGTTATAGTAATGTAGTGTTATAGTAATGTAGTGTTATAGTAATGTAGTGTTATAGTAATGTAGTGTTATAGTAATGTAGTGTTATAGTAATGTAGTGTTATAGTAATGTAGTGTTATAGTAATGTAGTGTTATAGTAATGTAGTGTTATAGTAATGTAGTGTTATAGTAATGTAGTGTTATAGTAATGTAGTATTATAGTAATGTAGCGTTATAGTAATGTAGTGTTATAGTAATGTAGCGTTATAGTAATGTAGCGTTATAGTAATGCAGCGTTATAGTAATGTAGTGTTATAGAAATGTAGTGTTATAGTAATGTAGTGTTATAGTAATGTAGTGTTATAGTAATGTAGTGTTATAGTAATGTAGTGTTATAGTAATGTAGTATTATAGTAATGTAGTGTATAGTAATGTGGTGTTATAGTAATGTAGTGTTATAGTAATGTAGTGTTATAGTAATGTAGTGTATAGTAATGTAGTGTTATAGTAATGTAGCGTTATAGTAATGTAGTATTATAGTAATGTAGTGTTATAGTAATGTAGTATTATAGTAGCTCAAATAACTAATTGATTAATAATAATTTTGTATTGTATCAAATTTGAAAGTAATGCGGCCGTCAACTTCACATTTTTTCTACGTGCGGCCTGTTTATTGGCCGAGTTTTAAACCCCTTCTCTACAGGGAGAGATTCAATCCCGCTGGTCTCTACATAGTGAGAGGATTCTCGAACAGTAATAGTCATCTACAGCTGGGGGAAGAAGGCGGAGCCTCTGGGTGACCAAGTGACAGAAATAGCAACCACATTACAGCAAATATGGCTGACGTTTGTAACCATCAGAAAGCTACTTTCCATCCCAGGAATTGATAGCTAGAGAAATCTGAGACACAAACAGCACAGATTCCCAAGAAAGAGACTGCGCACAGTGACAGCGCAGGAGGAGCCAGAGACGTGTGTTGTTTTCTTGGCTGTAGACTATTATATACTATTGGCTGGATTGTCCGCCCGACACTATTATAAACCTCTTTATGACAAGTTTTGTCCTCTAGGAGAGCGGGAATATTCTCTAGGATCTTGTTTTTACCCTACAGACATGTGTGACTCTGCCCTGACCTCGCAGCCGCCACGTTCCTCCTTATACGATGCTCATATATATTTCATTCTGCCGTAAAAACCACAAATGAAGTGATAGTGGCTGAAAGACAAGAGTCAGGGCTGACAAGAGGGAGAATGATGGCGGCAGCCGCTCCGCACCGCTCCGGCGGCATCTATGTATAGTACAGTCAGGTTGAACAACATCCCATAATACTGCAGAAAAACAGCAATAAAGACGCGGGTGCAGGGGCTGCGCTCTTCACAGCACGTTACATACGTGAAGTACACGAGCAGCGGCTGTAAATCTCAGCGTCTTGATGCGACATTGTTACGGACTATACGGTACGGTGTCAGACATCAATAAAATGCAGACACTCCACCCCCGAAAAAGTCCTTGATATCAGAGAGGACGTCTCCTCCTGCTCCTCAAAGCCACTCGTGAAACAGAAGCGCTCGTTCACACGTGAAATTTAGGGGATTATCATCCATGTAACATAAAACTCGCACGTAAACGGACGTCCCTAAATCATGCTCGACTGTCATAACCTGAAAAATGTTATTCCACCATTACATCTCTACCTGGGAAAGCTGGGTGGTCCCAAACATCAGAATAGCAAATCTGCTTATGAGAGCGGAGGATGTTTCACAACGTTAAATACCGCTCTGGAAATTGGAAAAGTTGTGTGAGAAGCATGTGCGGTAGTCACCCAGATTTACTGGACTCCAGAATGGCGACTAAATAAGCAACGTAGGAGATGTGTCACTTTATAAATAATCAGATATTTTATAGCGGACAAGACAGATGGATCACAACCCCTATGGGATCTGTGATCGTGACCTTATTATCACCCGACTCTCCCAGAACCCGAAAAACTGTTTAATGGAAGTATCAAACAAGTAATAACGAAATAACAGAACTCCACCCACACGTGATCCGGAGAACTCGATAAAATACAATGTAACTCCAGACGTCTGTCATTTATACCAAACCATCACAAGATCCTGTGAACCAGACAGGACAATGGAGACGGCGAGATTCACGGCTCGGACACAATTAATAATGAAGTCTGGATTTACGACTCATTACAGCAGCCGGTAAAGGACGATCTCTCCTCGGAACGCAGATTGTAACAAAAAAATCTGTAATTATAGACGTGTCCATTTATAATAATTCATCAGAGAGACGTCTCCAGCACCAGAACCTCATCTAGCAACGAAAATCTCCAACTGATACGAAAAACGAACGGCGGAGACGCCAAGAACGGGAAGACAGAGGATCAACAATCCACAGAAAAAGAAACGGCCAGCGGCCACCACCTAGAGCCACGCAATTATGACCTAAATCCTAATCACAATTAATTGAACATGTAACCTCGATAATATAGTCCACACCCCTTTTTGCATGACACGCCATTGAATATTTATCCCCCGAGCCTGGTGTAAACTATTGTATATAATAAACCCCCTGACACTGCCCCCCCCAGTACAATACTCCCCGACACTGCCCCCCCCAGTACAATACTCCCCGACACTGCCCCCCCAGTACAATTCTCCCCGACACTGCCCCCCCAGTACAATACCCCCTGACACTGCCCCCCCAGTACAATACTCCCTGACACTGCCCCCCCCAGTACAATACTCCCTGACACTGCCCCCCCCAGTACAATACTCCCTGACACTGCCCCCCCCAGTACAATTCTCCCTGACACTGCCCCCCCAGTACAATTCTCCCTGACACTGCCCCCCCCAGTACAATACTCCCTGACACTGCCCCCCCAGTACAATACTCCCTGACACTGCCCCCCCAGTACAATACTAACTGACACTGCCCCCCCAGTACAATACCCCCTGACACTGCCCCCCCAGTACAATTCTCCCTGACACTGCCCTCCCAGTACAATACTCCCTGACACTGCCCCCCCAGTACAATTCTCCCTGACACTGCCCCCCCAGTACAATTCTCCCTGACACTGCCCCCCAGTACAATACTCCCTGACACTGCCCCCCCAGTACAATACTCCCTGACACTGCCCCCCCAGTACAATACTCCGACACTGACCCCCAGTACAATACTCCCTGACACTGCCCCCCCAGTACAATTCTCCCTCACACTGCCCCCAGTACATTACTCCCTGACACTGCCCCCCCAGTACAATTCTCCCTCACACTGCCCCCCAGTACATTACTCCCTGACACTGCCCCCCCCAGTACAATACTCCCTGACACTGCCCCCCACAGTAAAATACTCCCTGACACTGCCCCCCAATACAGTACTCCCCGACACTGCCCCCCCCAGTACAATACTCCCTGACACTGCCCCCCCAGTACAATGCTCCCTGACACTGCCCCCCATTACAATACTCCCTGACACTGCCCCCGCACAGCACAATACCCCGACACATTATAATGCCCCAATGGTTCACTCCACAGTAAAATTCCCCTATAACGGACTTCCACGCAGAATAATGCCACTATAGATGCCCTTACACAGTATATTGCCCCCAAAGCTACACCCCACAAGGTATAAAGTCCCCCATAGCTGCCTCCTCACTGTATAATGCCCCTAATAGTGCCTGATATACAACTACTCAAAGTAAAAGGAGGCAGTATTATAGCAGTTATATTCTTGTATATAGTGAGCAGTATTATAGTAGTTATATTCTTGTATATAGGAGCAGTATTATAGTAGTTATATTCTTGTATATAGGGGCATTATAGTAGTGATATTCTGTATATAGGGGCAGTATTATAGTAGTTATATTCTTGTATATAGGGAGCAGTATTATAGTAGTTATATTATTGTATATAGGGGCAGTATTATAGTAGTTATATTCTTGTATATAGGAGCAGTATTATAGTAGTTATATTCTTGTATATAGGGGCAGTATTATAGTAGTTATATTCTTGTATATAGGGGCAGTATTATAGTAGTTATATTCTTGTATATAGGAGCAGTATTATAGTAGTTATATTCTTGTATATAGGAGCAGTATTATAGTAGTTATATTCTTATATATAGGGGCAGTATTATAGTAGTTATATTCTTGTATATAGGAGCAGTATTATAGTAGTTATATTCTTGTATATAGGGGGCAGTATTATAGTAGTTATATTCTTGTATATAGGGGCAGTATTATAGTAGTTATATTCTTGTATATAGGAGCAGTATTATAGTAGTTATATTCTTGTATATAGGAGGCAGTATGATAGTAGTTATATTCTTGTATATAGGGAGCAGTATTATAGTAGTTATATTCTTGTATATAGGGGCAGTATTATAGTAGTTATATTCTTGTATATAGGGGGCAGTATTATAGTAGTTCTATTCTTGTATATAGGAGCAGTATTATAGTAGTTATATTCTTGTATATAGGGAGCAGTATTATAGTAGTTATATTCTTGTATATAGGAGAAGTATTATAGTAGTTATATTCTTGTATATAGTGAGCAGTATTATAGTAGTTATATTCTTGTATATAGGGAGCAGTATTATAGTAGTTATATACTTGTATATAGGGGGCAGTATTATAGTGGTTATATTCTTGTATATAGGAGCAGTATTATAGTAGTTCTATTCCTGTATATACGGGCAGTAATATAGTAGTTATATTCTTGAATATAGGAGCAGTATTATAGTATTTATATTCTTGTATATAGGAGCAGTATTATAGTAGTTATATACTTGTATATAGGGGCAGAATTATAGTGGTTATATTCTTGTATATAGGAGCAGTATTATAGTAGTTCTATTCTTGTATATATGGGCAGTATTATAGTAGTTATATTCTTGTATATAGGGGGCAGTATTATAGTAGTTATATAGTAGTTATATTCTTGTATATAGGGGCAGTATTATAGTAGTTATATTCTTGTATATAGGGGGCAGTATTATAGTAGTTATATAGTAGTTATATTCTTGTATATAGGAGCAGTATTATAGTAGTTATATTCGTGTATATAGGGAGCAGTATTATAGTAGTTATATTCGTGTAATAGGGGGCAGTATTATCGTTATATTCGTGGATATAGGGGGCAGTATTATAGTAGTTATATTCTTGTATATATGAGCAGTATTATAGTAGTTATATTCTTGTATATATGGGGAGTATTATAGTAGTTATATTCTTGTATATAGGAGCAGTATTATAGTAGTTATATTCTTGTATATAGGATCAGTATTATAGTAGTTATATTCCTGTATATAGGGGCAGTATTATAGTAGTTATATTCGTGTATATAGGGGGCAGTATTATAGTAGTTATATTCTTGTATATAGGGGGCAGTATTATAGTAGTTATATTCTTGTATATAGTAGCAGTATTATAGTAGTTATATTCTTCTATATAGGGGCAGTATTATAGTAGTTATATTCTTGTATATAGGAGCAGTATTATAGTAGTTATATTCTTGTATATAGGGGCAGTATTATAGTAGTTATATTCTTGTATATAGGGGCAGTATTATAGTAGTTATATTCTTGTATATAGGGGGCAGTATTATAGTAGTTATATTCTTGTATATAGGGGCAGTATTATAGTAGTTATATTCTTGTATATACGGGCAGTAATATAGTAGTTATATTCTTGTATATAGGAGCAGTATTATAGTAGTTATATTATTGTATATAGTGGGCAGTATTATAGTAGTTATATTCTTGTATATAGGGGCAGTATTATAGTAGTTATATTCTTGTATATAGGGGCAGTATTATAGTAGTTATATTCTTGTATATAGGAGCAGTATTATAGTAGTTATATTCTTGTATATAGGAGCAGTATTATAGTAGTTATACTCTTGTATATAGGGGCAGTATTATAGTAGTTATATTCTTGTATATAGGAGAAGTATTATAGTAGTTATATTCTTGTATATAGGGGGCAGTATTATAGTGGTTATTGTCTTGTATATAGGGAGCAGTATTATATTAGTTATATTCTTGTATATAGGGGCAGTATTATAGTAGTTATATTCTTGTATATAGGGGGCAGTATTATAGTAGTTATATTCTTGTATATAGGGGGAAGTATTATAGTAGTTATATTTGTGTATATAGGGGGCAGTATTATAGTAGTTATATTCTTGTATATAGGAGCAGTATTATAGTAGTTATATTCTTGTATATAGGTGGCAGTATTATAGTAGCTATATTCTTGTATATAGGAGCAGTATTATAGTAGTTATATTCTTGTATATAGGGGTCAGTATTATAGTAGTTATATTCTTGTATATAGGGGGCAGTATTATAGTAGTTATATTCTTGTATATAGGAGCAGTATTATAGTAGTTATATTCTTGTATATAGGGGGCAGTATTATAGTAGTTATATTCTTGTACATAGGGGGCAGTATTATAGTAGTTATATTCTTGTATATAGGGGCAGTATTATAGTAGTTATATTCTTGTATATAGGGGCAGTATTATAGTAGTTATATTCTTGTATATAGGGGCAGTATTATAGTAGTTATATTCTTGTATATAGGGGCAGTATTATAGTAGTTATATTCTTGTATATAGGAGAAGTATTATAGTAGTTATATTCTTGTATATAGGGGCAGTATTATAGTAGTTATATTCCTGTATATAGGAGCAGTATTATAGTAGTTATATTCTTGTATATACGGGCAGTAATATAGTAGTTATATTCTTGTATATAGGAGCAGTATTATAGTAGTTATATTCTTGTATATAGTGGGCAGTATTATAGTAGTTATATTCTTGTATATAGGGGCAGTATTATAGTAGTTATATTCTTGTATATAGGGGCAGTATTATAGTAGTTATATTCATGTATATAGGAGCAGTATTATAGTAGTTATATTCTTGTATATAGGAGCAGTATTATAGTAGTTATATTCTTGTATATAGGGGGCAGTATTATAGTAGTTATATTCTTGTATATAGGGGGAAGTATTATAGTAGTTATATTTGTGTATATAGGGGGCAGTATTATAGTAGTTATAATCTTGTATATAGGAGCAGTATTATAGTAGTTATATTCTTGTATATAGGGGGCAGTATTATAGTAGTTATATTCTTGTATATAGGAGCAGTATTATAGTAGTTATATTCTTGTATATAGGTGGCAGTATTATAGTAGCTATATTCTTGTATATAGGAGCAGTATTATAGTAGTTATATTCTTGTATATAGGGGGCAGTATTATAGTAGTTATATTCTTGTATATAGGGGGCAGTATTATAGTAGTTATATTCTTGTATATAGGAGCAGTATTATAGTAGTTATATTCTTGTATATAGGGGGCAGTATTATAGTAGTTATATTCTTGTACATAGGGGGCAGTATTATAGTAGTTATATTCTTGTACATAGGGGCAGTATTATAGTAGTTATATTCTTGTACATAGGGGGCAGTATTATAGTAGTTATATTCTTGTACATAGGGGGCAGTATTATAGTAGTTATATTCTTGTATATAGGGGCAGTATTATAGTAGTTATATTCTTGTATATAGGAGCAGTATTATAGTAGTTATATTCTTGTATATAGGGGGCAGTATTATAGTAGTTATATTCTTGTACATAGGGAGCAGTATTATAGTAGTTATATTCTTGTATATAGGGGCAGTATTATAGTAGTTATATTCTTGTATATAGGGGCAGTATTATAGTAGTTATATTCTTGTATATAGGGGCAGTATTATAGTAGTTATATTCTTGTATATAGGGGGCAGTATTATAGTAGTTATATTCTTGTACATAGGGAGCAGTATTATAGTAGTTATATTCTTGTATATAGGAGCAGTATTATAGTAGTTATATTCTTGTATATAGGAGCAGTATTATAGTAGTTATATTCTTGTATATAGGGGGCAGTATTATAGTAGTTATATTCTTGTATATAGGGGGCAGTATTATAGTAGTTATATTCTTGTATATAGGAGCAGTATTATAGTAGTTATACTCTTGTATATAGGAGCAGCATTATAGTAGTTATATTCTTGTATATAGGAGCAGTATTATAGTAGTTATATTCTTGTATATAGGGAGCAGTATTATAGTAGTTATATTCTTGTATATAGGGGCAGTATTATAGTAGTTATATTCTTGTATATAGGGGCAGTATTATAGTAGTTATATTCTTGTATATAGGGGTAGTATTATAGTAGTTATATTCTTGTATATAGGGGGCAGTATTATAGTAGTTATATTCTTGTACATAGGGAGCAGTATTATAGTAGTTATATTCTTGTATATAGGGGCAGTATTATAGTAGTTATATTCTTGTATATAGGGGCAGTATTATAGTAGTTATATTCTTGTATATAGGGGCAGTATTATAGTAGTTATATTCTTGTATATAGGAGCAGTATTATAGTAGTTATATTCATGTATATAGGAGCAGTATTATAGTAGTTATATTCTTGTATATAGGGGCAGTATTATAGTAGTTATATTCTTGTATATAGGGGCAGTATTATAGTTATATTCTTGTATATAGGGGGCAGTATTATAGTAGTTATATTGGTGTATATAGGGGGCAGTATTATAGTAGTTATATTCTTGTATATAGGGACAGTATTATAGTAGTTATATTCTTGTATATAGGGGGCAGTATTATAGTAGTTATATTCCTGTATATAGAGGCAGTATTATAGTAGTTATATTCTTGTATATAGGGGGCAGTATTATAGTAGTTATATTCTTGTATATAGGAGCAGTATTATAGTAGTTATATTCTTGTATATAGGAGCAGTATTATAGTAGTTATATTCTTGTATATAGGGGCAGTATTATAGTAGTTATATTTGTGTATATAGGGTCAGTATTATAGTAGTTATATTCTTGTATATAGGGGGTAGTATTATAGTAGTTATATTTGTGTATATAGGGTCAGTATTATAGTAGTTATATTCTTGTATATAGGGGGTAGTATTATAGTAGTTATATTCTTGTATATAGGGGGCAGTATTATAGTAGTTATATTCTTGTATATAGGAGCAGTATTATAGTAGTTATATTTGTGTATATAGGGTCAGTATTATAGTAGTTATATTCTTGTATATAGGGGGCAGTATTATAGTAGTTATATTCTTGTATATAGGAGCAGTATTATAGTAGTTATATTTGTGTATATAGGGTCAGTATTATAGTAGTTATATTCTTGTATATAGGAGGCAGTATTATAGTAGTTATATTTGTGTATATAGGGTCAGTATTATAGTAGTTATATTCTTGTATATAGGGGGCAGTATTATAGTAGTTATATTCTTGTATATAGGAGCAGTATTATAGTAGTTATATTTGTGTATATAGGGTCAGTATTATAGTAGTTATATTCTTGTATATAGGGGGCAGTATTACAGTTGTTAAATGCTTGCCTTGCTTCACAAAACTACAACATTTGTGTTGCTCTCTTAGAGGTAAATCATAACAAATCTCCCATGGGACATATATCGTCACTTTTTCCGGTTTCAATTACTTTATTAGTCCCCTATTTGAGAGGAATCTATAGCGCTAGGGTATAAGAGAAGACTAACACATGGGCAGGACAATAGGAGAGAGGGAGCAGGAGGATAGAACTACATGATATCTAAAGTTTTAAATTCTGAATCGGGGTATGGGGAAAGCGCAGTCCCTCAATTGCGCTACAATGGCAGCCTGGATCTGTGACTTGAGTAGGAGACCTAGAAAACTTAGCAACTTCCAATATTAAGAGACTAAAGGACTGAGATTTAGAAATAATTTTCTCTTTATGTAACTTATTCTAGAGTTTATGGGATTCTCTGATTTCAGTGGAAGAATCTAAACTTCTTGTCAGATTTACAGAGGGTTTGGCAGGACGATCATCCAGCTATAAAGCTTAATAAGACTTTACATTGACCCCGAAAGGCAAATTTGAGAAGCCCGACGTCCCTGCCCCTGATAATGTACGGACGCCTGCTCTATCACGTCCAATAAACATTAGTCTCTGTACGGGAAGAGGAATTGGGAGCAAGAATAAGTTAAATGTAGCATGCGTAAAGCGTTTCCAGAGCCCTCGGTGCTGCAGGGGCGCATTAAATCATCACAATGTTAATTACAGATCAATGGATATTTATCTGAACTTATGAGAATTAAACACAATGTGTTGTGGGCTCCACAGATCAGCGGAGATTACCAGGGTCCTCGTCATGAGATCCTGTCAGTGCGAAGCGCTGCATACAGCTCAAGACATGAGGAATAATACAGACAGGGGAGGTAGAGTCACTACCTGTATACAGCTGGTATATAGAGTCACTATGTGTATACAGGTACACAGTGTACACAGCTGGTATATAGAGTCACTATGTGTATACAGGTACACAGCTGGTATATAGAGTCACTATGTGTATACAGGTACACAGTGTACACAGCTGGTATATAGAGTCACTATGTGTATACAGGTACACAGCTGGTATATAGAGTCACTACCTGTATACAGGTACACAGTGTACACAGCTGGTATATAGAGTCACTATGTGTATACAGGTACACAGCTGGTATATAGAGTCACTACCTGTATACAGGTACAGTGTACACAGCTGGTATATAGTCACTACCTGTATACAGGTATACAGTGTACACAGCTGGTATATAGAGTCACTACCTGTATACAGGTACAGTGTACACAGCTGGTATATAGAGTCACTACCTGTATACAGGTACACAGTGTACACAGCTGGTATATAGAGTCACTATGTGTATACAGGTACACAGCTGGTATATAGAGTCACTACCTGTATACAGGTACACAGTGTACACAGCTGGTATATAGAGTCACTATGTGTATACAGGTACACAGCTGGTATATAGAGTCACTACCTGTATACAGGTACACAGTGTACACAGCTGGTATATAGAGTCACTATGTGTATACAGGTACACAGCTGGTATATAGAGTCACTACCTGTATACAGGTACAGTGTACACAGCTGGTATATAGTCACTACCTGTATACAGGTATACAGTGTACACAGCTGGTATATAGAGTCACTACCTGTATACAGGTACAGTGTACACAGCTGGTATATAGAGTCACTACCTGTCTGCAGTTATATAGAGTCACTATGTGTATACCGGTATACAGTGTACACAGCTGGTATATAGAGTTACTATGTGTATACAGGTATACAGTGTACACAGCTCGTATATAGAGTCACTATGTGTATACAGATATATAGTGTACACAGCAGGTATATAGAGTCATTATCTGTATGCAGGTATATAGTGTACACAGCTGGTATATAGAGTCACTACCTGTCTGCAGTTATATAGAGTCACTATTTGTATACCGGTATACAGTGTACACAGCTGGTATATAGAGTCACTATGTGTATACAGGTATACAGCTCGTATATAGAGTCACTATGTGTATACAGGTATATAGTGTACACAGCAGGTATATAGAGTCATTATCTGTATACAGGTATATAGTGTACACAGCTGGTATATAGTCACTATCTGTATATAGTGTTACTAGGTGTATATAGGTATATAGTGTACACAGCATGTATATAGAGTAACTACTTGTATATAGGAATATGATCTACACAGCAGGTATATAGTCACTACCTGTATATAGTGTACAGAGCAGGTATATAGAGTCACTACCTGTATATAGTGTACAGAGCAGGTATATAGTCACTACCTGTATATAGGCATATAGTGTACACAGCAGGTATATTGAGTAACTACTTGTATATAGTGTACACAGCTGGTATATAGAGTCACTACCTGTACATATGCATATAGTCACTACTTGTATATAGGTATATAGTGTACACAGCAGGTATATTGAGTCACTACCTGTATATAGGTATAGAGTACACAGCTGGTATATAGAGTTACTACCTGTATACAGGTACAAAGTGTACACAGCTGGTATATAGAGTAAGTATTTGTATATAGGTATATAGTGTACACGGCAGGTATATAGAGTCGCTACCTGTATATAGGAATATGATCTACACAGCAGGTATATAGAGTCACTATCTGTATATAGGTATATAGTGTACACAGCTGGTATATAGTCACTACCTGTATACAGGTACAAAGTGTACACAGCTGGTATATAGAGTCACTATGTGTATACAGGTATATAATGTACACAGCTGGTATATAGAGCCACTATCTGTATACAGGTATATAGTGTACACAGCAGGTATAGAGTCACTACCTGTATATAGGAATAGGATCTAAACAGCAGGTATATAGAGTCACTACTTGTATACAGGAATATGATCTACACAGCATGTATATAGAATCACTACCTGTCTATAGGAATATGATCTACACAGCAGGTATATAGTCACTACCTGTATATAGTATACACAGCAGGTATTTAGAGTCACTACCTGTATATAGTATACACAGCAGGTATATAGAGTCACTACTTGTATATAGAGTCACTACTTGTATAGAGATATATATAGTGTACACAGCAGGTATAGAGTCACTACCTGTATATAGGAATATGATATACACAGCAGATATAGAGTCACTACTTGTATATAGGAATATGATCTACACAGCAGGTATATAGTGTATACGGTTATATACATAGATAGCTACAGGTGCCCCACATAATCTTTGTCTGCCAATCACCATTGTGATCCTGATTGCAACTTCTGACAGATATCTGAAAGACAACTCCATTATAGGGAAGAGGAGGAATTTATTTTACCAAGATCAAAAAACTGATGGGGAAAATGAGAAATTAATTCTATCCTAATAAAAAACAGCCGACTTAAGAGCGATCTTACAGATATTACAGACTCTAATCCCGCTGCCGCCAGGGGCCGGTCACATGCAGCGCTACTGCCCATTCAAAACAATGGAACGAGACAGACCCTAACAGATCCAGCGATGCGTCGCGGTCTTGGTTATTGATGGAAACCACAACGCCGGTGTGAACAGAGCCGTATTTTGCAGCAGTCATTGTGAAGTCCTTTCCTTCATCAAGCGGCTTCAATCACACCATGAAAATCTACAACAGACTGTAACAAACAAACCGTAATACTACAGCGAGAAAAAAGAGCTAAACTAATACTGGCCCCGGCTGACCGTAGCGGGAGATGACGTGGGATGAGCCGCGCATTGATCTCCCCTCGCTGATGTGACGGGTCAGGACATACAGTTCCCTGTTTGGTGTTGAAAGAGAAAAGTGACAGGAAGAACAATAAAGAATAAATAAGTGAAGGTGGAGCAGGAGGACGCCGGGAGGTGGTGCAGGACGCCGGGAGGTGGTGCAGGACCCCGGGAGGTGGTGCAGGACCCCGGGAGGTGGTGCAGGACGCCGGGAGGTGGTGCGTCCGCGGTGGTCATGATGGCGGCCACTGGCGCTCTCCTCCTCCTTCCGATCGTCTTTGATTTAACGGTTCCTATTCCAGGGCTGACAGGTATTTCTACCCTACAGATTATAACTCACTCTGGGCTATTATTCAGCTCCTGAGCCCTGGCCCTGCTGTATCTATCCCAAACATAATATCCTTCATGCATATATTATCTGTCTGCCTATTATCTGGAATGATTTCGGAATTAAATTTCAGCCCGGCAATATTGGCTCTAAGAGCGGCTCACTTTATGGTCTAGTCAAAGGTTAGAATACCAATCAAAGCGCCGCTGCCGATGCACTGAGACATTTTAATATTCCAAAACCCGGTAATTGTAAAAGGACATAATATTTTTTCCCTGATTACCCCAAAGGCAACACATGTTAACAAGACGGAAGCGGCGAATGAAAAGAACGGTTTTAGAGTTCGGCTTTTTTCTCGGAGGCGTATTTAAAAGAGAAAAGACCCAGGATCTCATTTCTTCACATAAAAAGGAAGGGGGGGGGGGGGGGTTATGTCTAATTCTCTCCCCCCATTAATCTTCCGAGAGGCTTCAGCTTCTTATTGTTCTATCACCTATAAGAGGGTGAAGGTTTGATGTCTAATTGAATATTAGCCGGATTCCTAACAAATCTCCTGTGCTGAGGCCTCGGCGGCGGCTAATGACAGTATCGGAAACACTCATTACCTGTAATTATGTTTACACTGCAATTAAACATGAATTAAATCATTTGCTCCGGTGCATAACTCCGCCCTGGGTACACTCGCCCTGTAATTGTGTATTAATTCCCGCTGATGAGATTTACCAGAGATGTTATTTCATATTGTCTTATTAATTGCAGCAGCTAATAAACCTCCCTCATTAGGCAGCGGCACGCGACAGGCGATCCGGACACCAGGACTCCCCGCCCAGGTAAATGAGAACGGAACGAGTCCTGACACCGCGGACCGCAGGGCGATGCTTATTTAACCCTTTCATTATTCCTCATGTCCTGACACTACGGACCTGGAGAGCACAGCGAGTCTTTTAACGTTTGTGTTCAGGCTAAAAAAAAAATTTTCATTTTCACTCGTTCATTTTTATGGCATAAAGTAACGGCTGTGTTCGGTCGTCTGTTCGGTCGTCTGTTCGGTCGTCTGTTCGGTCGTCTGTTCGGTCGTCTGTTCGGTCGTCTGTTCGGTCGTCTGTTCGGTCGTCTGTTCGGTCGTCTGTTCGGTCGTCTGTTCGGTCGTCTGTTCGGTCGTCTGTTCGGTCGTCTGTTCGGTCGTCTGTTCGGTCGTCTGTTCGGTCTTCTGTTCGGTCTTCTGTTCGGTCTTCTGTTCCGCTGATGCTGAGACATAATGTCTATTTCTACCTGCACCTACCAGACCTAATGAGATTGTGAGATCCGTCTGAGCATCCAGGAGTCTTAGGGTATGTGCACACACACTAATTACGTCCGTAATTGACGGACGTATTTCGGCCGCAAGTACCGGACCGAACACACTGCAGGGAGCCGGGCTCCTAGCATCATACTTATGTACGACGCTAGGAGTCCCTGCCTCGCTGCAGGACAACTGTCCCGTACTGTAATCATGTTTTCAGTACAGGACAGGAGTTCCACGGAGAGGCAGGGACTCCTAGCGTCGTACATAACTATGATGCTAGGAGCCCGGCTCCCTGCACTGTGTTCAGTCCGGGACTTGCGGCCAAAATACGTCCGTCAATTACGGACATAATTAGTGTGTGTGCACATACCCTTACACTTTACATGTGTATTGTAGGAAAGGCTCGTGGATATCGGTCGGATTGAAAGCAATTATTTTTTTTTATTTTAACAATTTTATTTACTTGAATTTTTCAAGGTAACGACACCACTGGGGGATTATAATGTTGTATATAATTTACACGCCACAATCTGAGGGGTTATTATGAGTGGCGATCAGTGATCAGTCCCATGTTCAGCTGATGGTAACACACCCAGATGTCCCCCCGCTCATCCCCTCATGACTATGGACTCTGTATATACCACTCAGCAGTAGATTCACATTATAAAATGTTACATGTAGCAAAGGAAGGAACCTATAGATGGTGGAGAACTACAAGCTCCAGAAAGTTCCAGAAGATTAAATATATATCAGGGGCAAACAAATCAATTGTTTCTATTCATCTTTCATTTTTCCACAAAACTTACATAAAATCCATCCAGAAATGTAAATTGCTACAATGTAACGGTTCACATTTCCTCTTATTTTAAGTTTTTTGTTACCATTTCCTTTTCCATAATTCTAAATTAAAATAAAAGGAAAACAAGAACGTCTCGTTCTATCAAGAAATATTAAAAATGATTTATCCGAATATTCTATTAATATTCTAAGGGGGGGGGCACTGACCCCAGCAGAGGGGTATTATAATAATGTGATCCGGGGAAGGAGCTGGTGTATAAACCGCCACCTCAACTGCCAGTCATGTGTGCTGGACATTTGAGGAAAGATTGTCCAATATTTATACCCTGACCACGACAGACACTCTGTACAAACACTGAACATGAAGGAAGCCTCTAGGAGATGTGAGGCCCCGCAGCATGACGTGGGTGGGATTAGAGAATAAGAATTGTGAATGCAGCTCTGGACGTGACTGGAGTATAATAATTGTGAGTGCAGCTCTGGAGGTGATTAAAGTATATGACTTGTGAATGAAGCTCTGGATGTGACTGGAGTATAAGGCTGGATTCACACGAGCACATTAACGTCCGTAACGGACGGACGTATTTCGGCCGGAAGTCCCGGACCGAACTCAGTGCAGGGAGTCGGGCTCCTAGCATCATAGTTATGTACGACGCTAGGAGTCCCTGCCTCTCTGCAGGACAACTGTCCCGTACTGTAATCATGTTTTCAGTACGGGACAGTAGTTCCACGGAGAGGCAGGGACTCCTAGCGTCGTACATAACTATGATGCTAGGAGCCCGGCTCCCTGCACTGAGTTCGGTCCGGGACTTCCGGCCGAAATACGTCCGTCCGTTACGGACGTTAATGTGCTCGTGTGAACCCAGCGTAAGAATTGTGAATGCAGATCTGGATGTGACTGGAGTAAAAGACATGAGGTTTTCAGTAAAGCAAATAACAAGTAATGTTATTCTTTTCCTCTAAAGATGGACGCAGACATTAGTGTTGATGGGATCCACTGATAATTTGGTGTCTGCACAGAATAAAGACGTCACACAACCTGCGCATCTCGGGGACACACGTTAGACTTCCACATGTCACATTCCTGTTTGCCCTTCATATTCCTCTTCCGTGGATTTTAGGGACCTGCACAGAGATCCCCTCCCCATAATCACAGTAACATCAGCAAACGAACCGGGGGGGGGGGGCGGCAGATCTCTGGCTGCAAGGAATGAAAATGGGGTGTGAGGTGGTACCAAGTCCCAGGATAGACGGGTCTGAGGGTAAAGAGCAGCTCTGGCTCCGGCCCTCATTCTCTTTTTTTAAGGGCCCCTTTGCTCTCTGGACGTCTCTGACTGAGAACTTTAGTCATGTGGATTTGTGTTATGGAAATCCCTTTATGTCCAGAGTGCAGCGTAATCTGCGCCAATGAAACATATTAAACGTCAACCTGTCATGTGTCAGCGCCTGTCACCCCGGATTACAATCACTGCAGGAGGCTGGTGACTGTGCCAGCAGCTCCGGACCAGCGCGGATTGGGAACAAATCCATCCTGCAGGCGAGGGCACGGACAGGGGAGGAGGCCCGGCGTTCAGCTCTTCATTACACAAGTCACGGCCCAGGTTACTTGCTCTGCCAGCTACAAGCTGCTATCCGTTCAGCAAAAGTTTAGTGAACTTCAAATGGCGATGTGTAATGGTCAGTGAACTGCACAACGCCTCGCCGTGCCTTCACATCGCATTTATAAAGAGCCGGCGATCAGCGAGCAGATCTACTCTGACAGCAAATCTCTCAGACAGACAGCGCATGGCATTTACAAGACCGCCAGGTGAAAGCAAGACCGTCTACAAGATGCCGAACAACGACACCGGGACCAGGCGTAGTCAGAGGATCCACAGGGAGAAAAACATCCGACTAGTGAGACGGAGACACAAGCACGGGGTTATAGGAATTCTCATATATGTACCGCTAATAGTCTACCAATTCTCCATTTACTGTGCAACCGAATGGTATCTATTGCTCCCTGGTATCAGCCGTTTAAGGCTGGGGAAAGGTTGACTAAAGGACAGGTGAATGCAGTCTATTGCTCCCTGTTAACAGCCATTTCAGTGCAGAAATCTCACCCCCCCATCACTACTTTGTCACATATCTCCAGCACTATTATATCCTCCAGAGACATTACATCATATGTGTGACTGATATCAGCCGCTCCTCTTATAACACTCCAGTACTATTATATCCTCCAGAGACATTACATCATATGTGTGACTGATATCAGCCGCTCCTCTTATATCACTCCAGCACTATTATATCCTCCAGAGACATTACATCATGTGTGTGACTGATATCAGCCGCTCCTCTTATAACACTCCAGTACTATTATACCCTCCAGAGACATTACATCATATGTGACTGATATCAGCCGCTCCTCTTATATCACTCCAGCACTATTATATCCTCCAGAGACATTACATCATATGTGACTGATATCAGCCGCTCCTCTTATATCACTCCAGCACTATTATATCCTCCAGACATTACATCATATATGTGACTGATATCAGCCGCTTCTCTTATATCACTCCAGTACTATTATATCCTCCAGACATTACATCATATGTGACTAATATCAGCCGCTCCTCTTATATCACTCCAGCACTATTATATCCTCCAGAGACATTACATCATATGTGTGGCTGATATCAGCCGCTCCTCTTATAACACTCCAGTACTATTATATCCTCCAGACATTACATCATATATGTGACTGATATCAGCCGCTCCTCTTATAACACTCCAGTACTATTATATCCTCCAGAGACATTACATCATATGTGTGACTGATATCAGCCGCTCCTCTTATATCCCTCCAGCACTATTATATCCTCCAGACATTACATCATGTGTGACTGATATCAGCCGCTCCTCTTATATCACTCCAGTACTATTATATCCTCCAGAGACATTACATCATATGTGTGACTGATATCAGCCGCTCCTCTTATATCACTCCAGTACTATTATATCCTCCAGAGACATTACATCATATGTGACTGATATCAGCCTCTCCTCTTATATCACTCCAGTACTATTATATCCTCCAGAGACATTACATCATATGTGTGACTGATATCAGCCGCTCCTCTTATATCACTCCAGCACTATTATATCCTCCAGAGACATTACATCATATATGTGTGACTGATATCAGCCGCTCCTCTTATAACACTCCAGTACTATTATATCCTCCAGAGACATTACATCATATATGTGTGACTGATATCAGCCGCTCCTCTTATAACACTCCAGTACTATTATATCCTCCAGAGACATTACATCATATATGTGTGACTGATATCAGCCGCTCCTCTTATAACACTCCAGTACTATTATATCCTCCAGAGACATTACATCATATGTGACTGATATCAGCCGCTCCTCTTATAACACTCCAGTACTATTATATCCTCCAGAGACATTACATCATATGTGACTGATATCAGCCGCTCCTCTTATATCACTCCAGCACTATTATATCCTCCAGAGACATTACATCATATGTGTGACTGATATCAGCCGCTCCTCTTATATCACTCCAGCACTATTATATCCACCAGAGACATTACATCATATATGTGACTGATATCAGCCGCTCCTCTTATATCACTCCAGCACTATTATATCCTCCAGAGACATTACATCATATGTGACTGATATCAGCCGCTCCTCTTATAACACTCCAGTACTATTATATCCTCCAGAGACATTACATCATATGTGACTGATATCAGCCGCTCCTCTTATATTACTCCAGTACTATTATATCCTCCAGAGACATGACATCATATGTGACTGATATCAGCCGCTCCTCTTATATCACTCCAGCACTATTATATCCTCCAGACATTACATCATATATGTGACTGATATCAGCCGCTTCTCTTATATCACTCCAGTACTATTATATCCTCCAGACATTACATCATATGTGTGGCTGATATCAGCCGCTCCTCTTATAACACTCCAGTACTATTATATCCTCCAGACATTACATCATATATGTGACTGATATCAGCCGCTCCTCTTATAACACTCCAGTACTATTATATCCTCCAGACATTACATCATGTGTGACTGATATCAGCCGCTCCTCTTATATCACTCCAGTACTATTATATCCTCCAGACATTACATCATATGTGACTGATATCAGCCGCTCCTCTTATAACACTCCAGCACTATTACATCCTCCAGAGACATTACATCATATGTGACTGATATCAGCCGCTCCTCTTATAACACTCCAGCACTATTATATCCTCCAGAGACATTACATCATATGTGACTGATATCAGCCGCTCCTCTTATATCACTCCAGCACTATTATATCCACCAGAGACATTACATCATATATGTGACTGATATCAGCCGCTCCTCTTATATCACTCCAGCACTATTATATCCTCCAGAGACATTACATCATATGTGACTGATATCAGCCGCTCCTCTTATAACACTCCAGTACTATTATATCCTCCAGAGACATTACATCATATGTGACGGATATCAGCCGCTCCTCTTATATCACTCCAGTACTATTATATCCTCCAGAGACATTACATCATATGTGACTGATATCAGCCACTCCTCTTATATCACTCCAGAACTATTATATCCTCCAGAGACATTACATCATATGTGTGACTGATATCAGCTGCTCCTCTTATATCACTCCAGAACTATTATATCCTCCAGAGACATTACATCATATGTGTGACTGATATCAGCTGCTCCTCTTATAACACTCCAGTACTACCGTATTATATCCTCCAGACATTACATCATATGTGTGACTGATATCAGCCGCTCCTCTTATATCACTCCAGCACTATTATATCCTCCAGAGACATTACATCATATGTGTGACTGATATCAGCCGCTCCTCTTATATCACTCCAGTACTATTATATCCTCCACACACATTACATTATATGTGTGACTGATATCAGCCGCTCCTCTTATATCACTCCAGTACTATTATATCCTCCAGAGACATTACATTATATGTGTGACTGATATCAGCCGCTCCTCTTATATCACTCCAGCACTATTATATCCTCCAGAGACATTACATCATATGTGTGACTGATATCAGCCGCTCCTCTTATATCACTCCAGCACTATTATATCCTCCAGAGACATTACATCATATGTGACTGATATCAGCCGCTCCTCTTATATCACTCCAGTACTATTATATCCTCCAGAGACATTACATCATATATGTGACTGATATCAGCCGCTCCTCTTATATCATTCCAGTACTATTATATCCTCCAGAGACATTACATCATATGTGTGACTGATATCAGCCGCTCCTCTTATATCACTCCAGTACTATTATATCCTCCAGAGACATTACATCATATATGTGACTGATATCAGCCGCTCCTCTTATATCACTCCAGTACTATTATATCCTCCAGAGACATTACATCATATGTGTGACTGATATCAGCCGCTCCTCTTATATCACTCCAGTACTATTATATCCTCCAGAGACATTACATCATATGTGTGACTGATATCAGCCGCTCCTCTTATATCACTCCAGTACTATTATATCCTCCAGAGACATTACATCATATGTGACTGATATCAGCCGCTCCTCTTATATCACTCCAGTACTATTATATCCTCCAGAGACATTACATCATATGTGACTGATATCAGCCGCTCCTCTTATATCACTCCAGTACTATTATATCCTCCAGAGACATTACATCATATGTGACTGATATCAGCCGCTCCTCTTATATCACTCCAGTACTATTATATCCTCCAGAGACATTACATCATATGTGTGACTGATATCAGCCGCTCCTCTTATATCACTCCAGTACTATTATATCCTCCAGAGACATTACATCATATGTGTGACTGATATCAGCCGCTCCTCTTATATCACTCCAGTACTATTATATCCTCCAGACATTACATCATATGTGTGACTGATATCAGCCGCTCCTCTTATATCACTCCAGCACTATTATATCCTCCAGAGACATTACATCATATATGTGACTGATATCAGCCGCTCCTCTTATAACACTCCAGTACTATTATATCCTCCAGAGACATTACATCATATGTGTGACTGATATCAGCCGCTCCTCTTATAACACTCCAGTACTATTATATCCTCCAGAGACATTACATCATATGTGACTGATATCAGCCGCTCCTCTTATATCACTCCAGTACTATTATATCCTCCAGAGACATTACATCATATGTGACTGATATCAGCCGCTCCTCTTATATCACTCCAGTACTATTATATCCTCCAGAGACATTACATCATATGTGTGACTGATATCAGCCGCTCCTCTTATATCACTCCAGTACTATTATATCCTCCAGAGACATTACATCATATGTGTGACTGATATCAGCCGCTCCTCTTATAACACTCCAGTACTATTATATCCTCCAGAGACATTACATCATATGTGACTGATATCAGCCGCTCCTCTTATATCACTCCAGTACTATTATATCCTCCAGAGACATTACATCATATGTGTGACTGATATCAGCCGCTCCTCTTATATCACTCCAGTACTATTATATCCTCCAGAGACATTACATCATATGTGACTGATATCAGCCGCTCCTCTTATAACACTCCAGTACTATTATAAGATCAGGACTGAGGAAAATGATGAGAGGAAATGATTAGAAGTAGTGGCGGCTGTAAAGGACATTGGCGTCTCCGCTTCCTGGGAGGTGAACATTATATAAATGTAGTGGGTTCACTCCCCCATCATGATTATCACACGGATCTTCTGTCATGTACTCGTTTATTTAGAGCACAATTATATGGGAATTTCTGCTGCTCCCGGATTACACTGGAAGGTCGTCTACAAGATTCAAATAATTATTTCCTTGTGTCAACGATGAAAAAGATCAGAAAATATGATCTACTGTTACTAACACTGATTGTGCAGGTGTGACCGACGCCCCATGTCTGGAGGTTTACCGCTCCTCACAATTAATACCAGATTATATTCTACAATCTCTTACATGTGACCGTGCGCCCCGATCTGATCAGCTTTCTGATATTTTTCACTACGCTGGTCCTTAAAGGGGCAGACACATTGTAGCAAAATCTGTGCATTGCTGCTCACGTCTCACACAGCACCTGATCACAGAACATCTACCCCGACCCACATCCCATATTACCCTCCGTCATGTTTGTAATATTTCTGTTCACATCTGTGTTGTGGCTTTCGTTCATAATGCTCTGACTTATAATGGCGTCCGTGGGTTTCGGCATGCAGCGCTATTTTTCACGTTAAATATGACGGAATCCGTGACGGAAGTGCCAGAGCCACCGATGCTGATGTGAACAGAGCCGCCGATGAGGAGGATGTGAACAGAGCCGCCGATGAGGAGGATGTGAACAGAGCCGCCGATGAGGAGGATGTGAACAGAGCCGCCGATGAGGAGGATGTGAACAGAGCCGCCGATGAGGAGGATGTGAACAGAGCCGCCGATGAGGAGGATGTGAACAGAGCCGCCGATGAGGAGGATGTGAACAGAGCCGCCGATGAGGAGGATGTGAACAGAGCCGCCGATGAGGAGGATGTGAACAGAGCCGCCGATGAGGAGGATGTGAACAGAGCCGCCGATGAGGAGGATGTGAACAGAGCCGCCGATGAGGAGGATGTGAACAGAGCCGCCGATGAGGAGGATGTGAACAGAGCCGCCGATGAGGAGGATGTGAACAGAGCCGCCGATGAGGAGGATGTGAACAGAGCCGCCGATGAGGAGGATGTGAACAGAGCCGCCGATGAGGAGGATGTGAACAGAGCCGCCGATGAGGAGGACGTGAACAGAGCCGCCGATGAGGAGGACGTGAACAGAGCCGCCGATGAGGACGTGAACAGAGCCGCCGATGAGGACGTGAACAGAGCCGCCGATGAAGATGTGAACAGAGCCGCCGATGAGGATGTGAACAGAGCCGCCGATGAGGATGTGAACAGAGACTCTGATGCAGAACAAAGACTTACACACAGAATAATGGTCGTCACTTATGTTGAACGTACGGGCACCTCGAGTGTCTTAATGTTAAGTAAACAATGAGTTCTGGGCGTAGAAGGGCGAGGCGTGGTTACCATCCACATCTAAGCAGATCGCCGATCGCCTGTTTTAGGCCGGGGCCATACATAGACTTTTGTTTCGTAATGACCGATAAATCTCTGTCCATAGAAATGTATTGATCAGCGTGAAAATCTCAAAATCGCTCCTGACAAGAGATTTGCTAGAGATTTTTTTGGTCTGGCCACACCCTTAAAGGAAAAGAGGGCGTGGCTAAGATGCGTTTACAGTCACATGTGTATGAGCGTTACTTTCTATTTCATCCCGCTGCTGTACACATTATATAAGGAATGATTATTAGGACTATAAGAGTGGGTTGCGCATTTCTTTCAGGTGGAGTCTTATGGTCGGCAGTATACAGCGCAATAAACGTGAGGTATCGGAGACGGTGATATATGTGAGTGCACAGGACATGCCTGATAACACGCAGGAATCTTGGGCCATTGTACTCGGTGGCATCAGACTCCTATTAACTGCACAATAAAGGGACGAAAGGGAAATGTGTCCGTCCCCAGGAGACGCGCTGCAAAAAAACATCACACTTCATTTCCATGCAAATAACCCCGACTGTGAAACACATCCCCGAGGACAAATACATCTAAAGGAAACGGGGATTTGGTAAGAAAAGTACCTTCTTCAGATTAATCCACTGCTTGAAGTAATCTGCGACCTGCAGTCCTAAATATTCACACTGTCCTGGAAGCCTGTCGGTGCAAAAGAGAGAAAGTGGCGTTTAGTCTCCAGTGGATGAGCGCGCCGCGTCTTATTAATCCTCACTAGTGATTATGTCACACAACAATACATGCAGATAAATACACATCCAACCTCAGCGGCCGCCATATTGGCTTACCAGCCCTACTACTCCAGAAGATACCGATTCATCACAGACCGGTGACCTCATTCAGGCCGCGGTGATGTCACTAGTTTATAATGAATTGATAGGTTCATTATGGAGTGTACACAGTTTTTCCATTTACTTTTACTGATGTGTTAATGCTACTGGGAAACTGCCATAACGCTGCTGTTGATGGATCAGTTATTCTTAGGTGCTGTTGATGGATCCGTTATACCACAGTGCACCAATAGATTAACGGTGGTGAAAGAAACCAGGGCCGTAAAAGCGGGTGATGTTTTAGCGGGGTTTGGGTGCCCTCGGCATTTCTAATGGTGGCATTTTGGTGGAGGTAAAACTTCCCAGAACGCCAGAGAAGTCACAGCCGGAAATGGGAAGTTGTGATCAGAGAGGATGAGAAGTGGAAATCATTAGCAGATCAGGTAGAACAAGGATTGTGTGAGACCACCTGCCAGGACAAGGCGACCTCTATGAGGGGGTGTGGGGGACCTACGCTGCACATACACCCAGAACAGGGACTAAGAATACATATATACCTGGGGATGGTAGGAACAATCACGCAGGGCAGAACGGGAGGAGGAGCGCAGGAACAACAATGGGGGCGAAAAAATATGATTAGCACAAACAAAAAGTGTTCACAGGAGCAAGAACGCCTAAGACTGCGAGGCCACACAATATACAAAAACAGCGACAGCGCACACTATAAATATGCATTACTGCCAAATCTACCTACAATAGGGAGGCTCTTAGTGGATAGAGATAGAGATAGAGATAGAGATAGAGATAGAGATAGAGATAGAGATAGAGATAGAGATAGATAGATAGATAGATAGATATGACAGACAGACAGATGCTGGGTATTGATTATGGGACGGGAGGTCGGGGTCCTGCACCCGCATTTCTTCCGTTTATGGCGCTGCTCTTCTTTGTAGATAGATGCGCTGTTCAGAGAAATGATCTACGTGCTGCCCACTTTGCCGCCATTAATGCAGACATGTATAGGCTCCTGCAGAACACGCCGCACTCCTTATACCTCCGATATTAACCTTATGCATAAAGAATAGCGCCGGAGGTCGGGGAAAGTGCCAGTTACTTGGACGAGTTTAATAAGTTTCCGCACTTGGTCTCTGCGGAGACACGAGCGTCAGCGAGGACAGAGCCCACGAGCCGCACAATTTCACATTTGTAGATTTATTTCCCTCCATGATGAACGCTCACATCTCCTGACGCAGTGATGGATGAGGGGCCATTGTGCGCTATCTCCGCTCACTCTTTACAGGGCATCATTATCACAGGATGGCATGAAATACTGCGGTGGGTACACGGAGGGGGAGGGGGACACTAATTGAACAACAATAGCGGAGCGCAGGGTGAGCCGGTTATCTGAGCGGTGACACCTTTATCGGGGCCGGGAGTCACAGCTCAGCACCAGTTGCTGCCTCCCCTTTGTATTGTATCCTCTCGTGCAAACAGCAAATGATACAATGTGTCAGCGAGGCGATAGCTTATCAATTTAACCCTAATTATCCTGGAGGTCAGCGCCACAAATAAAGGCTACGGAATCTCAACAGGTTCTGCTGGAAATAAAACGTAGGAAGGGGTGAAAGCGAAGAGGGCGGAGAAGGGAGACGGAGGAGTAATTGAATTGCATCTCTCAGGTGGTCCCAGTGTATCAAAAATTAATGCGGCTGTCTGGCAACTAATCACAGCAGGTTAATGTCCATCTGCTGCCGCCGCGCTGGGGGTCATAGTGGGGGGGTCAGTCACTGTGAGGGAAGGGGAACGCACGAGATGCTGAAATTCAACATCATTGACCCTCCTCGGGGGAGAGACTACAGGCCTATTAGACGGAGCGATTATCGTACAGATCTTCGTATAATCGTTAGATAATCACCACGTGTAATAACGCGCAACTATCCAATGACCAACCATTCATTGTTGGGTTTCCGTGAATCGGCCACGTCTTCCTGTGAAAGATTTTTGTTTGTCGCCGCCACATCCCCTCGTCTAATCAGAAACGTTCCCGTCGTTGGCAGATTGGAGATGAGTTGCGGTTTTTGTTGGACGTTTGTTTTGCACCGGCCGCAGTGACGACTAAACAGCGAAAAGCTTCAGCGATTATCGTTACGTCTAATACAACGTCTTACGAACGCAAACAACTCGATAAATCATCGCTCGTTCATGAAGGAATATCTGCCAGTTTAACGGGACCCCAATTCTACAGGAAGGGAATATCTATGTATTATATGCCCCCCCCCCCAAACCTCCGCCCGTCCTCAGTGCCAGGTAAACGCTACTACAGCTGCGTGTGACACCAGGAGCGCAGGTGGAGAATCCTGAGAGGAGGTGAATGAGAAGGTGCAGAGAAGATCATTCTATTAGATGTAGATAAAGCGAAGACAACTTTCTAATATTCTCTGCGTTTCAATATTTCACCATTTTCAAAATCTCTGCTTGGAGTCGGTGACTGGGAGAATTCCTACTAACATCCAAGGGCTGAAGTCCTGTAGAGACCTAATACTTCTCAGCTGAGAATTTGTAACAATGTATCAGTATAAACAATCCTCTATGACAGAAACTCATCAGCAGCACAAATCTCTCTTATGTCCTGATCGTTTGTTACAATGTATCAGTGCAGGTAAAATGTATCAACCTGGAGTCCAGACTGTATGGCTGACAGAGAATTGTCTAGACTGGAGACAACTGTAACAATCCCTCAGTTGAGAAGCATTAGGTCAGGACGGACAGTCAGGATGCAAACAAGGAATTCCTGACAGCAAGCAGAGGTCTTCAAAAAGGTGAGGAATGTAAACACTGGCCCTTTTAGATAGGCCAATGATCGGACAAACGAGTGTACATATGAACGCTTATTCCCGATCACCTCCTTGCGTACAAGGCAACGATCAGCCAATGAACATTCATCGGACGATCTGCGAGCTTATGCGACCAATAAAATAATGGCGGGCGGCAGCACATCTCACAGGAAGACGTGCTGCCGACATGATGGAGATGTATGGGGACAAACCATCGTAGTAATCCATCACCATACATTACCGATCAGTGAGCCGTCTGCCTAATCGGCGCTTGTTTTTACGGATCACATCAGGCCGTGTAAAAGGACTTATGGGTAGAATTTGTTTTCAGCATTACGCCACTTTTCTAGCCTAAAAAAGTCGTACATTTTGGTGTACATTATAGCGGCAACTTTTCTCACCTCGACACTTTTCAAAAGTGACACGGTAAAATGGGCGGGGTTAACCAGGAGGGGCGGGGCCAAGAATAAAAAACAAGGTTTAAGATTTTTAAAGACAGAAAAAAAAAAGCACAAATTGCAGCGCTGCTCGTACTGGAGCTCATGTTCTGTCCGCCTGAGATGCGCCAAACTTATTAAGAGGCTTTACATGAATAACCAACCGGAATCGACTTCGAAGCACGCTGTAGTCTCTTAACTCGCCATTTAACGTCATCCTAGTTCCTTTTTATCACTACTCAGCGACAGCGCCCATCGGATCCTGCAGTTATTCTCGTTAGTTACGAATATCTTATGTTGATTTAACCTGTTCTAAACATGGAGGCACAAAGAACTACAACCCCCTCCAGGATCCGGGATGACTCAGGGAAGAGAATCAGAATCGTCACAGAGGTCCGAGCGTTACAATGTAACATCTAACATAAGAACGTCAAGCGAGGAAACCTGTGGATGATTTTAGAGCCCTCATTAAGGACATGGCGGCTGCGCACACCTGACGGCCGGGGACAGCACGGCGCCTCCTTACACAATTCTCCGTCACATTATAGGAAAGCTGCTAATGATCGAGTTGCAGGGAGGCGACTGACTTGTTGGACAAACTGCTCTGTGTCGCTGTCAGGTATCTCGTCCGTTTGCATTGAATTATTGCGGTTTCTTCTATTTCTATCCGCCATCTTCCAATGGTTTCATCCGTGCGCACAATACACATGTTTACCGTCTATAGTCACAGCCTTATATCAAATAAATAATTACCACAACACATGCATAATAAGATGCAGCTTATTACTGCGCCGGTGACAGCAGCCGAGGACACCATGACAGGAGGACTCCAAATTTATTTATTTTAACTTGTCACGGTACAACAAGTCTATAAGTGGCGCGTCAGCTTTAAATATCAGTGCGCGTGAAGTGTAGACATGACAGGGAGCAGCGCACAGGCTCGATCTGCTGTCAGCCGGCACTAATGAACGGAAGCTCGCAAATCTCTGCCTCACACCCCTTATATACACCACATTCAGGGGGTGGGCGCTGGACAAGGGGCGCACTCTGAACCCCTGTGTTACAAAGCAATATGTAGGATTTTCGATTCTCTGGTTAAACCTTCCGGGAAGCAATAATACAATGACCTCTGATCATCAAAAAATATACAAAGTAATATAAATAGTGACAAGTCGGCACCTCGCTCCAGCACAGAACTGCGATATTAGGCGCTGTTCACATCACGTCAGAACCTTTATCCGAAATATGTCACTATAAAGACACACAGTGGAAAGCATCACCCGCAGGTCCCACTAAAAGAAGAAGACCAGTAGTTCTGTGAAGTGAACGGTTTTTGCTGGATACCTCTGCATGACATAGCGCACGATACCACGCCGATCCATACAGTAAAAAAACAGACCCTGGACACGAAGACCCCATGGACACAATCGTGCCCGTAATCACAGTCCATGAATACGGCCACAGCCGGCCCTGGACAGCCATTTAAAGTATGGGACACGGTCTGTAAAAAGAAAAAAATAGGACATGTCCGACCTTCTGCGGAGCCTTCCTACAACACAAACACCTACCCGTAAACTTACTGGAAGGTCTCCGTTGGCCATAGAAATGAATGGGTCTGTAGTTACGGACGAAATCTACGGTCCTCTCCATGGGGCCTTACCCTGGACACTCATTACCCCAGACAAACTACTTACCCTGGAAAAACTCCTTACCCTGGAAAAACTCCTAACCCAGGGCACACTCCTCACCCCGGGCACTCTCCTTATCCCCGGGCACACTCCTCACCCCCGGGCACTCTCCTCACCCTCGGGCATACTCCTCACCCCCGGGCACTCTCCTCACCCCCGGGCACTCTCCTCACCCTCGGGCACACTCCTCACCCCCGGGCACTCTCCTCACCCTCGGGCACACTCCTCACCCCCGGGCACACTCCTCACCCCCGGGCACACTCCTCACCCCCGGGAACACGGAGCTAAAATACCAGACACAAGCTCTGGACAGGTGTGGCGCTATTTTTGGGGTGTCATGTTTTTCTAATCCTGGACAACCTGTAATTGTTATTTTTTTCTGCCAAAATTCACAACTATGACAAAATGACCCTTGTACGCCCTAATAAAATGATTGTAACGATGCCGAGGCCTCGGAACGCCAACCTCAGCGACACGCTTATTACAACAACGTTTATTCTCAGACTCTTGTTATGCGCGGAAATATTGTGTCAGGAAAGTTGTGACGGTAAAATGTCCCTTTACACTTTGTCCGCAGTGTTCACATTCCCTCCACCTGGTTTATGCCGGAGGGCACAATCTGCTTCTTGTATGGGACGCGGCTTCCTGCAGAGCGGCCACCAGACTGCGATCAGTAACCCGTGAGGGATAAAGGTTGAGTGTGATCGCACCTCGCCGGGGCCCGCACATGGCACTAGTCGTGGACGCGGCTGTCTCCTCCTCTGATGCTCCGTGACACGCTGCTGAAGACACGGAGCGGTTTGCAGTCGCTGGGATTTGTTAGTAATTATTTTGCTGGTGTCACACTGCTGTCATTCTCCAGGAGATACAGAGTCTGCCTGAGGCAAGAAAAGAGCCGCACAGGTTCCTGCATCCACCTCTTCAATCTTCTGCTGCTCCGACCCTCAGAACTCGTCTGCTCCATCTTCACATTCTATTTATTTACTCCTTATAAAGGAGCCGCTTCCAAGTTCTCACCCAACTGCTTCCCCCTCATATTAAATTAACTCCTGCACTGGGGCCCCCATCCAAGCCCCAGAATCCACAAAGTAACCGTCTTCATTTTTAATCTGTTTGTGGCCTGAAGTCAGAAGACGACTCCGTGACGGATCTGTTCACAACATTGTCTGCTGCAATCACATCCCAGCCGCAGACTCACTCACACGCCGAAAACTTTTGCAGAACAAAAACTTCATTCCCTCAAAACTCACAATAAAATAACATCAATATCTGTATGTAATATATTCACTGGCCGGAGCTGTAATGGCGGAATAACTGACACATCAATGAAACAAAGTATCAAAGTATTTACCTTATTACAACTAAAGTAGACACAAGTAACATCAACTCTCTATAGATCAAAATAGTATACAGATATCATCTCTGAAAAACAGCAGTCTGTGTACATGACATATCCTGTACTGATCCTGAGTTACATCCTGTATTATACTCCAGAGCTGCACTCACTATTCTGCTGGTGGAGTCACTGTGTACATACATTACATTACTTATCCTGTACTGATCCTGAGTTATATCCTGTATTATACTCCAGAGCTGCACTCACTGTTCTGCTGGTGGAGTCACTGTGTACATACATTACATTACTTATCCTGTACTGATCCTGAGTTACATCCTGTATTAAACTCCAGAGCTGCACTCACTATTCTGCTGGTGGAGTCACTGTGTACATACATTACTTATCCTGTACTGATCCTGAGTTACATCCTGTATTATACCCCAGAGCTGCACTCACTATTCTGCTGGTGGAGTCACTGTGTACATACATTACATTACTTATCCTGTACTGATCCTGAGTTACATCCTGTATTCTACTCCAGAGCTGCACTCACTATTCTGCTGGTGGAGTCACTGTGTACATACATTACTTATCCTGTACTGATCCTGTGTTACATCCTGTATTATACTCCAGAGCTGCACTCACTATTCTGCTGGTGGTGTCACTGTGTACATACATTACATTATTATCCTGTACTGATCCTGAGTTACATCCTGTATTCTACTCCAGAGCTGCACTCACTATTCTGCTGGTGGAGTCACTGTGTACATACATTACATTACTTCTCCTGTACTGATCCGGAGTTACATCCTGTATTATACTCCAGAGCTGCACTCACTATTCTGCTGGTGGAGTCTCTGTGTACATACATTACATTACTTATCCTGTACTGATCCTGAGTTATATCCTGTATTATACTCCAGAGCTGTACTCACTATTCTGCTGGTGGAGTCACTGTGTATATACATTACATTACTTATCCTGTACTGATCCCGAGTTATATCCTGTATTATACTCCAGAGCTGCACTCACTATTCTGCTGGTGGAGTCACTGTGTACATACATTACATTACTTATCCTGTACTGATCCTGAGTTACATCCTGTATTATACTCCAGAGCTGCACTCACTATTCTGCTGATGGAGTCTCTGTGTACATACATTACATTACTTATCCTGTACTGATCCTGAGTTGCAGTCTGTATTATACTCCAAAGCTGCACTCACTATTCTGCTGGTGGAGTCACTGTGTACATACATTACATTACTTATCCTGTACTGATCCTGAGTTACATCCTGTATTATACTCCAGAGCTGCACTCACTATTCTGCTGGTGGAGTCTCTGTGTACATACATTACATTACTTATCCTGTACTGATCCTGAGTTACATCCTGTATTATACTCCAGAGCTGCACTCACTATTCTGCTGGTGGAGTCACTGTGTATATACATTACTTATCCTGTACTGATCCTGAGTTGCAGTCTGTATTATACTCCAGAGCTGCACTCACTATTCTGCTGGTGGAGTCTCTGTGTACATACATTACATTACTTATCCTGTACTGATCCTGAGTTGCAGTCTGTATTATACTCCAGAGCTGTACTCATTATTCTGCTGCACTATTCTGTCCAAATGAAGAATGAAGGCTGATGACAACCCCTGTTGAAGTCATTAATGGAAAGCTTTTCTGTAACGAGAACAAGATGAAGTGGAGAAAGCAGTTGGTGTGAGAAGAGCGGCAGTGATCAGCGTCACAATGTGATGGAGAACATCAGACTGTAGAGACTTGTCACTTCTTGTATATACAAGGATTGGAAGACGACTCTGACCGGCCACATTTATAGAAAGCAATATTTAAATTAATCTTATTCCCATTGCGGATTTGAAGACCGTGCAGTTTCTGGGGTTTGTCGCGGTTTGAGGAAGCAGCGGGTCCCAAGTCCACTGAAGTCTATATGAAAAATACAACGGAGCTGGAAACGGGGCCTGACGATGAAGCGGCTGCGGGAACATTTACTAGAACGGCTTCTTTACAGAGAAGAGAGAGTGCGTCTACAGCAAAACTTTATAGCGATCCCCCCCCCCCCCCCATTATTACTTTTTGTGCGGTACCGACGCTTTCTGCCACATAATACGAGGCTTCTGGGGAATATCCGCCACTTGTTCTGCTACCACGGTTCATATTGCAGTAAATATCCCTGTAACCGGGGGCTCAGTCCAGCCTCTGTAATGACTTATTTGGCTCAGTCTAATTAGGTGACGGGGGGGGCGACACTTTAGTTCTGAGCCGCTCGTCTCTTTGGTCGGCCATATTGGTCTTGTGGCAATAAATAGTAAAGAAACGGAGGGCTCTTAATTCACTGTTATTTGGAGAGCGGCGCTTCCGAGAGAAGAATTACACTCAAAATAAAATGGAAGAAGCGGCGTAATTTACTGACGAGCTTTCACTAATGTGCAGATAAGACGAGGGGCACGGACCATAAACACTTCAGCGCAGACGCTGCTTTATAACCGCAGTAAACCGCAGCAGCCGCCATTTAATACTCACTTATAGTGTCAGCCACTGCCCCTCCCCCAGTCTTTAAAACAGGTCTGGTTAACCCTCTGAAGAACAGAGAGCAGGTCCAGGGGGTCATGAGACGTGACCCCAAAAAAATGACAAATATTCAGTGTTCCGCTCGCAGTCTTCGAGAGCCGCCACTTCATACCCTAAACCGCAGCGCTGCTTTATAAGAAATTTCACAGGTTATAACTACATTGCTGAGGCTGTGCTGTATCTTACACTGAGCCAGAGTTACATCATGCCTTACTCTAGTCACATCCAAAGCTGCAGTCACAATTCTGCTGGTGCCATTCTAATTCTGTATCTACCACTGACTGATCTCCCAAAAATGCACTTCTCTCTGGTAGAAGGGAAAGCAACTGAATTGGGTATGCAGCTTTGGATGTGACTGTAGACAGAATAGAACTCAGACAAGATCACGAAAGCAAATGATCTGCAAAGTCACTCCGTGTTACATGGAGATTTACACAGGTCATGCTGGTAACAACTGGTGTCAGCCACAATTCTGTGGGGTATTTTTTAGAATCAGTATCACACGTGATAGGATTAGATACACGGCTCAGCAGACAGCATCACACATAATAGGATTAGATACAGCGGCTCAGCAGACAGTATCACACATTATAGGATTAGATACACAGCTCAGCAGACAGTATCACACGTGATAGGATTAGATACACAGCTCAGCAGACAGTATCACACGTGATAGGATTAGATACACGGCTCAGCAGACAGTATCACACATGATAGGATTAGATACACAGCTCAGCAGACAGTATCACACATGATAGGATTAGATACACAGCTCAGCAGACAGTATCACACATGATAGGATTAGATACACAGCTCAGCAGACAGTATCACACATGATAGGATTAGATACACAGCTCAGCAGACAGTATCACACGTGATAGGATTAGATACACGGCTCAGCAGACAGCATCACACATGATAGGATTAGATACACAGCTCAGCAGACAGTATCACACATGATAGGATTAGATACAGCGGCTCAGCAGACAGTATCACACATGATAGGATTAGATACACAGCTCAGCAGACAGTATCACACATGATAGGATTAGATACACAGCTCAGCAGACAGTATCACACATGATAGGATTAGATACACAGCTCAGCAGACAGTATCACACATGATAGGATTAGATACACAGCTCAGCACAGTATCACACATGATAGGATTAGATACACAGCTCAGCAGACAGTATCACACGTGATAGGATTAGATACACGGCTCAGCAGACAGCATCACACATGATAGGATTAGATACACAGCTCAGCAGACAGCATCACACATAATAGGATTAGATACAGCGGCTCAGCAGACAGTATCATACATGATAGGATTAGATACACAGCTCAGCAGACAGTATCACACATGATAGGATTAGATACACAGCTCAGCAGACAGTATCACACATGATAGGATTAGATACACCGCTCAGCAGACAGTGTCACACATGATAGGATTAGATACACAGCTCAGCAGACAGTATCACACATGGTAGGATTAGATACACAGCTCAGCAGACAGTATCACACATGATCGGTTCAGATACACAGCTCAGCAGACAGTATCACACATGATAGGATTAGATACACAGCTCAGCAGACAGTATCACACATGATAGGATTAGATACACCGCTCAGCAGACAGTATCACACATGATAGGATTAGATACACAGCTCAGCAGACAGTATCACACATGATAGGATTAGATACACACCTCAGCAGACAGTATCACACATGATAGGATTAGATACACAGCTCAGCAGACAGTATCACACATGATAGGATTAGATACACAGCTCAGCAGACATTATCACACATGATAGGATTAGATACACCGCTCAGCAGACAGTATCACACATGATAGGATTAGATACACAGCTCAGCAGACAGTATCACACATGATAGGATTAGATACACAGCTCAGCAGACAGTATCACACAAGATTAGATACACAGCTCAGCAGACAGCATCACACATGATAGCATTAGATACACAGCTCAGCAGACAGTATCACACATGATAGGATTAGATACACAGCTCAGCAGACAGTATCACACATGATAGGATTAGATACACAGCTCAGCAGACAGTATCACACATGATAGGATTAGATACACAGCTCAGCAGACAGTATCACACATGATAGGATTAGATACACAGCTCAGCAGACAGTATCACACATGATAGGATTAGATACACGGCTCAGCAGACAGTATCACACATGATAGGATTAGATACACAGCTCAGCAGACAGTATCACACATGATAGGTTCAGATACACAGCTCAGCAGACAGTATCACACATGATAGGATTAGATACACAGCTCAGCAGACAGTATCACACATGATAGGATTAGATACAGCGGCTCAGCAGACAGCATCACACATAATAGGATTAGATACACAGCTCAGCAGACAGTATCACACATGATAGGATTAGATACAGGGCTCAGCAGACAGTATCACACAGGATAGCATTAGATACAGTGGCTCAGCAGACAGTATCACACATGATAGGATTAGATACACAGCTCAGCAGACAGTATCACACATGATAGGATTAGATACACGGCTCAGCAGACAGTATCACACATGATAGGATTAGATACACAGCTCAGCAGACAGTATCACACATTATAGGATTAGATACACGGCTCAGCAGACAGTATCACACATGATAGGTTCAGATACACAGCTCAGAAGCACATGATGGGGAGTGTAGTCCTCTCAGACGGGATGACATGCTTCTTCTCCTGGCTGACAGCGTGCGCTGGTGTTGCGCGGTCTTGTTTTACATTTCTTCGCCTCCTTTAATCACACTGTAAGTTTCCATCTCTCTCTGGAGGACGCCATAAAACACGGCAATCTGCTGTCTGCCCCTCGTTATTTTTTTATTTTCTTATTAAGTGCTAAATTTGAAAATTGATGTCAAAATAAAACTAACCAGCGCTAAGACATTCCAGATATCAATTTACTGCCGTGTGTCACCCGGTCCTTCCAACGCGTGATAAAAAGAACAGCGAGAACACAAACATCGCCGCACGTCCCGCCTGAACCATGATTAATGTCAGCGGGGGCAGGGGGAGGGGGGGGTATACATCCGATATCCCGGGGAACCCGACCGGCACTCCAAAAATGACCGAGAGACTAAAGGGCCAATCATTGTATAGTGAAATATTATCCACATTTCTGAGAGACTTTATGTTTTATTTCCTCACCATTTTCAAAATCTCTGCTTGTCAGTGACTGGAAACATTAACGTTTACTGTTCGTCAGTCTGCAATCCTGTTCTTGCCTTCTCATATCTGAGGTTTTGTTACAATTTGTTCAGTCTACGCCAGGGGTAGGAAAACTATTTTGTACCGCGTGCCAATTTAAAAAAAATCAAATCAATGATGAAATGCTCAGCGTGCCATGCAACATGAAAATCCTAACAAGAAGGTCTATGTGACATGAGACAGGCGCACTTCTTGTTCCTTACAAGGCTTATAAAGGATAAGAGGACATGTAGTATTAGGGGGCGACAGTACCCGAGACTGGCACCTACATCCCGGCCAAATGCCGCCCCATTGCCCTGCGCGGACGTCACTGCTTTCTTCAGTGTAATCTCAGGCAAGCGCTGTGCGTTCTCTGGCCATAAAGAAACCAATGACGTCAGCGCATGCTAGAGCCCCCAATCAAGGGGGTGGTATTGGGCTAGGTTTAGGCTGGAGAGCATTTGTGGGGCTTAGGACTCAGCGTGCCGGGTAAACACGTTCTGCGTGCCAGCTGTGACACACGTGCCATGGGTTGCCGACGCCTGGTCTAGACAATCCTCTGATTGTGGGAGATTTACTGAGTAAAATGTGCAAAAAATGGAAATACGTGCGTCAGGGCGGGGCAAGGGCGCGTCAGCGCGGGGCAAGGGTGCGTCAGCGCGGGGCAAGGGTGCGTCAGCGCGGGTACATTGCATCATCCTGGAGTCACAGAGGAATATCTAGAAAGAGTAATAGAACTTTTCATAACAAAATTGCAACCAATATTTTTTCCCCAATTGCTTCAAAGCATCTAAAATAAAAAATGAAGCAAATCGTCTTAATTCAAATCTTGTCCCGTTTTGTGGCTACAGCTCGTATGCAGTGCTATGCGTCTCCATGCTTACAGACCACAACCATCTCTGTAGACTGACCTTGCAGTCATGACACAGGTTTGGGGGGGGGGGGGGGAATTTCGGATACCCTGGAACACATACAGACAATTTCTTTATATATTTCTCACATGATCAAGAAAAAGAAGGCGACCAAGGGGGGGATTTGTGGGATCGTTCAGACTCATTTCACGAATCCTTACAGAAAGTGGACAATCCCTTATAGGAAGTTTGATTGTCAGATACAAAGTGTCAGCGAGCGTCGAGTGTTACAGATATATAATAGAGGAGAACAGTAACGTCCCGGCTTCACCGCACAAAGAATGTAAAGATGCGATCGAGTCTCCCTGTCTTATTGACCCTTCCTCAGATTAACACAGGCCTAAGTCAGGGGTCGGCTAAGAGGCCGTACAACTCCATCCCCCCACTGCCTGCAGACCACCACCTCCTCCACAGACGGCTTGTGACACTCAGCTGGCTTATAAATAGAATTATTTGCAGCTTCAGAGCTGAAATCTTACAGCACACCCTGTTTATTCAGTGTCTGCGTGTTCTGGTGATTTGCATTCTGGGAAGCGTTCTCTTTAGACCAGGCCCTGTACAGTCATTTGATGTAGGAATATCTAACTGCTCCCCTTATATTGTAGAAGTTCAGCTAAGCTGTCAGGCGGGTCGGACCACAAGCTTGCTGACGGTTTCTATAGTAAGCAGAAAATATTGTAAAAAAAAACATAAAAATACAAAAAAGTATGAAACATCTCAAATACATAAAAAATGGTGCGGACCTAATTCTACTACAGTAGTCATGCATCTGCAGGTATATGGCTACAAGAAAAGGCTGAGGGGCCACCAATAAGACAAGGGCCCGTCAGTCCCCCGGGAGTGTTGGCAGAGGATCTGCGGCTCGATCAGACGTGGGGCTGTGTACAGAGAACGTTCCGCTCCATCACTTTATACTCACATGAGTTTTAAGTCCCAGTCGCCGCAGGTGACGAAGATCGACTTGACGCTGGGATCTAAAAGACCCTCTTTGGCCATCCACTCGTCGACTCTCTGAAAGACAAGACGGAGACACAAAGGGAATGTCATGTGCGGCTTTTGGCTTTGGCGGAGACACCAGTTCCTGCACAGATAAGGCCATGTAATCAGACCAGGGAGAAAATTGTGATCTTATCTGCCCCCTCCTAGACTCCCCCAGTTATTAACAAGATTCGGTGCTTGTTTACCAGAGGGGGGGCACATACTAGAAGGTCACACCACTGCTGGAGGGCTCCAGGCAAAATCAGGAGAGGATGTTATCATAAGGTTCTCTGCAGATAATTATCCGGGGAGGGGGCGATCATTGATTGTTAGAACATCAAGGTTACACTGCGGGGCCAAGGATTTCTCCTCATACAGAATCGCTCCTGGACCGCATATAACACGCGTGTAGAGCGAACAGACGTGACATGTGAGCGGCGTGGAACAGAGGTGGGGACACAATGTATGGCGGCCAAGGAGGGGCTGAAAAATGTCTAAATAATTCCTGCAATGCTTTAGACGCGTCAGGAGTCTCACCTCCAGGACTTGGCTCAGAGTCGGCTGCCCGTCCACCATTTCTTGGATTATTCCCGTCAGCTGCGAGAAAGAGACACCAATAAGAAGGTTACAAAGTAACAGAAATGAGACAAAAACAAACAATGACATAGATACATTGTATAAGAATCAGTCCCAATAAAGTCGTTGAGCGTCCCCAAGACAAGGTGTGTTCAGCCGTCTCTTGGTTAGATCGGTTTCTGGAAAAGCTGGGTGACAACCATTAAATTATATTGGTCATTCAGCTTTCCTAGATTCCTGGGTGGGGGATGTATCACGGGCTAATTTGCAATTCAAGAGTCTGGGAAAGCTGGGTGACAACCCACGAGGGAGCTGTAACTACGAAAATATTGCTTCACCCAACTTTCCCGGAAACCCAGGGCGACAGCACTGACAGATAAAGTGAGTTTTGTTGGAATTTATTTTTCCAGTGAATGTACAGAAGTGATAGAAACCTCGTCCGTCCTGTCATGGTGGGTGGAGAGAACAGGAGAGGATGAGGAAGGGGAAGCAAAAAGTTACCGGGAAATCTCCAGAACGGGCAGGAGCGCACGTGTGATCAGATCATTAGATCCAGTCCTGCGCCCCGGTGACCACATTAACAATGGCATAAACATTATTTCCTGCACCAAGAAATAACTTTAATAAAATCCTGGGAACTTCAAACGACTGAGCCGCACCGAACGTGTATTATTTTTATGGGAAGTCATTTCTTAGCAGTGATCCTGCAAATTTGATGAGATACTATAAGAGGAGCGCAGCAGGAGCTGGTAACAGGATAGAAGGTACCACGACATGAAGCCGGGTACAATACAGAACAGACAGGAGCCCGGGCTCAAGAGCTGACCATTCCCAACAGTAACATACATGGAACCTGCACTGATACATTGTAACAATTTGTGCTGAGAGTGGACACAGAGAATTTCTCCCAATGATCAGGGAATTGAGGTTTAGCCGTGGTGTATTCTGTTCTACCCCTCACATTCCCGTGCACCGACATCTGCGGGTAGAGACATCCACATGGCGCTCATTGTATCTCGCCGCTCTCTGACCGCGTGTAAGGAGCCGATTATTAACTCACAATGCAAGTATAATTAATTGTAATAAATAGCAGGGCTCCGACTTCTCTCCCACTAATGGCGGAGGAGGAACGGTAATAAATACCTTTCAGGGAGAAATGTTAATTAAAACAGGAGAGGACGCTGTAGGATTTTCTTTTGCAGTTCATTAAGTCACTAGGATGAGGAACTTGGAATCAGGAGGCTCCGGATTGTCACTTATAGAGCCCTGAACGACCACAGAAGACCCCTGCAAATACATGGAGGACCAATGCACGCGATCTATCCACAATGTGACAGATCTGCAGCAGGCAGGCGCCAGAATGACACCCCCTGTAATAATACACGAGCTGGGGGGCAGGGTGTGTAATAATACAGGAGCTGGGGGGGGCAGGGTGTGTAATAATACATGAGCTGGGGGGCAGGGTGTGTAATAATACATGAGCTGGGGGGCAGGGTGTGTAATAATATATGAGCTGGGGGGGCAGGGTGTGTAATAATACAGGAGCTGGGGGGGCAGGGTGTGTAATAATACAGGAGCTGGGGGGCAGGGTGTGTAATAATACATGAGCTGGGGGGCAGGGTGTGTAATAATACAGGAGCTGGGGGGGCAGGGTGTGTAATAATACATGAGCTGGGGGGGCAGGGTGTGTAATAATACAGGAGCTGGGGGGGCAGGGTGTGTAATAATACAGGAGCTGGGGGGGCAGGGTGTGTAATAATACAGGAGCTGGGGGGCAGGGTGTGTAATAATACACGAGCTGGGGGGCAGGGTGTGTAATAATACAGGAGCTGGGGGGCAGGGTGTGTAATAATACATGAGCTGGGGGGCAGGGTGTGTAATAATACAGGAGCTGGGGGGGCAGGGTGTGTAATAATACATGAGCTGGGGGGGCAGGGTGTGTAATAATACAGGAGCTGGGGGGGCAGGGTGTGTAATAATACAGGAGCTGGGGGGGCAGGGTGTGTAATAATACAGGAGCTGGGGGGGCAGGGTGTGTAATAATACATGAGCTGTGGGGGCAGGGTGTGTAATAATACACGAGCTGGGGGGCAGGGGGTGTAATAATACAGGAGCTGGGGGGGCAGGGTGTGTAATAATACAGGAGCTGGGGGGCAGGGGGTGTAATAATACAGGAGCTGGGGGGGCAGGGGGTGTAATAATACACGAGCTGGGGGGCAGGGTGTGTAATAATACACGAGCTGGGGGGGCAGGGGGTGTAATAATACACGAGCTGGGGGGCAGGGTGTGTAATAATACACGAGCTGGGGGGCAGGGTGTGTAATAATACACGAGCTGGTGGGCAGGGTGTGTAATAATACACGAGCTGGGGGGGCAGGGTGTGTAATACAGGAGCTGGGGGGGCAGGGTGTGTAATAATACAGGAGCTGGGGGGGGCAGGGTGTGTAATAATACAGGAGCTGGGGGGGCAGGGTGTGTAATAATACATGAGCTGGGGGGGCAGGGTGTGTAATAATACAGGAGCTGGGGGGGCAGGGTGTGTAATAATACAGGAGCTGGTGGGCAGGGTGTGTAATAATACATGAGCTGGGGGGCAGGGTGTGTAATAATACAGGAGCTGGGGGGGCAGGGTGTGTAATAATACATGAGCTGGGGGGGCAGGGTGTGTAATAATACAGGAGCTGGGGGGGCAGGGTGTGTAATAATACAGGAGCTGGGGGGGCAGGGTGTGTAATAATACAGGAGCTGGGGGGCAGGGTGTGTAATAATACACGAGCTGGGGGGCAGGGTGTGTAATAATACAGGAGCTGGGGGGCAGGGTGTGTAATAATACATGAGCTGGGGGGCAGGGTGTGTAATAATACAGGAGCTGGGGGGGCAGGGTGTGTAATAATACATGAGCTGGGGGGGCAGGGTGTGTAATAATACAGGAGCTGGGGGGGCAGGGTGTGTAATAATACAGGAGCTGGGGGGGCAGGGTGTGTAATAATACAGGAGCTGGGGGGGCAGGGTGTGTAATAATACATGAGCTGTGGGGGCAGGGTGTGTAATAATACACGAGCTGGGGGGCAGGGGGTGTAATAATACAGGAGCTGGGGGGGCAGGGTGTGTAATAATACAGGAGCTGGGGGGCAGGGGGTGTAATAATACAGGAGCTGGGGGGGCAGGGGGTGTAATAATACACGAGCTGGGGGGCAGGGTGTGTAATAATACACGAGCTGGGGGGGCAGGGGGTGTAATAATACACGAGCTGGGGGGCAGGGTGTGTAATAATACACGAGCTGGGGGGCAGGGTGTGTAATAATACACGAGCTGGTGGGCAGGGTGTGTAATAATACACGAGCTGGGGGGGCAGGGTGTGTAATACAGGAGCTGGGGGGGCAGGGTGTGTAATAATACAGGAGCTGGGGGGGGCAGGGTGTGTAATAATACAGGAGCTGGGGGGGCAGGGTGTGTAATAATACATGAGCTGGGGGGGCAGGGTGTGTAATAATACAGGAGCTGGGGGGGCAGGGTGTGTAATAATACAGGAGCTGGGGGGGCAGGGTGTGTAATAATACATGAGCTGGGGGGGCAGGGTGTGTAATAATACAGGAGCTGGGGGGGGCAGGGTGTGTAATAATACAGGAGCTGGGGGGGCAGGGTGTGTAATAATACAGGAGCTGGGGGGGGCAGGGGGTGTAATAATACATGAGCTGGGGGGGCAGGGGGTGTAATAATACAGGAGCTGGGGGGGCAGGGTGTGTAATAATACAGGAGCTGGGGGGGCAGGGTGTGTAATAATACACGAGCTGGGGGGGGGCAGGGTGTGTAATAATACACGAGCTGGGGGGGCAGGGTGTGTAATAATACACGAGCTGGGGGGGGCAGGGTGTGTAATAATACATGAGCTGGGGGGGCAGGGGGTGTAATAATACACGAGCTGGGGGGGCAGGGTGTGTAATAATACATGAGCTGGTGGGCAGGGTGTGTAATAATACATGAGCTGGGGGGGCAGGGTGTGTAATAATACATGAGCTGGGGGGGCAGGGTGTGTAATAATACATGAGCTGGGGGGCAGGGTGTGTAATAATACATGAGCTGGTGGGCAGGGTGTGTAATAATACATGAGCTGGGGGGGCAGGGTGTGTAATAATACACGAGCTGGGGGGGCAGGGTGTGTAATAATACACGAGCTGGGGGGCAGGGTGTGTAATAATACACGAGCTGGGGGGGCAGGGTGTGTAATAATACACGAGCTGGGGGGGCAGGGTGTGTAATACAGGAGCTGGGGGGGCAGGGTGTGTAATAATACAGGAGCTGGGGGGGGCAGGGTGTGTAATAATACACGAGCTGGGGGGCAGGGTGTGTAATAATACACGAGCTGGGGGGCAGGGTGTGTAATAATACACGAGCTGGTGGGCAGGGTGTGTAATAATACAGGAGCTGGGGGGGCAGGGTGTGTAATAATACATGAGCTGGGGGGGCAGGGTGTGTAATAATACAGGAGCTGGGGGGGCAGGGTGTGTAATAATACAGGAGCTGGGGGGGCAGGGTGTGTAATAATACATGAGCTGGGGGGGCAGGGTGTGTAATAATACAGGAGCTGGGGGGGCAGGGTGTGTAATAATACATGAGCTGGGGGGGCAGGGTGTGTAATAATACAGGAGCTGGGGGGGGCAGGGTGTGTAATAATACAGGAGCTGGGGGGGCAGGGTGTGTAATAATACAGGAGCTGGGGGGGCAGGGTGTGTAATAATACATGAGCTGGGGGGGCAGGGGGTGTAATAATACAGGAGCTGGGGGGGCAGGGTGTGTAATAATACAGGAGCTGGGGGGGCAGGGTGTGTAATAATACATGAGCTGGGGGGGGGCAGGGTGTGTAATAATACATGAGCTGGGGGGGCAGGGGGTGTAATAATACAGGAGCTGGGGGGGCAGGGGGTGTAATAATACAGGAGCTGGGGGGGCAGGGTGTGTAATAATACAGGAGCTGGGGGGGCAGGGTGTGTAATAATACATGAGCTGGGGGGGCAGGGTGTGTAATAATACAGGAGCTGGGGGGGCAGGGTGTGTAATAATACAGGAGCTGGGGGGGGCAGGGTGTGTAATAATACAGGAGCTGGGGGGGCAGGGTGTGTAATAATACAGGAGCTGGGGGGGGCAGGGTGTGTAATAATACAGGAGCTGGGGGGGCAGGGTGTGTAATAATACAGGAGCTGGGGGGGGGCAGGGTGTGTAATAATACAGGAGCTGGGGGGGGCAGGGTGTGTAATAATACAGGAGCTGGGGGGGGCAGGGTGTGTAATACAGGAGCTGGGGGGGGCAGGGTGTGTAATAATACAGGAGCTGGGGGGGGCAGGGTGTGTAATAATACAGGAGCTGGGGGGGGCAGGGTGTGTAATAATACAGGAGCTGGGGGGGGCAGGGTGTGTAATAATACAGGAGCTGGGGGGGGCAGGGTGTGTAATAATACATGAGCTGGGGGGGCAGGGTGTGTAATAATACAGGAGCTGGGGGGGGCAGGGTGTGTAATAATACAGGAGCTGGGGGGGGCAGGGTGTGTAATAATACAGGAGCTGGGGGGGGCAGGGTGTGTAATAATACAGGAGCTGGGGGGGGCAGGGTGTGTAATAATACAGGAGCTGGGGGGGGCAGGGTGTGTAATAATACAGGAGCTGGGGGGGCAGGGTGTGTAATAATACAGGAGCTGGGGGGGCAGGGTGTGTAATAATACATGAGCTGGGGGGGCAGGGTGTGTAATAATACAGGAGCTGGGGGGCAGGGTGTGTAATAATACAGGAGCTGGGGGGGCAGGGTGTGTAATAATACAGGAGCTGGGGGGGGCAGGGTGTGTAATAATACAGGAGCTGGGGGAGGCAGGGTGTGTAATAATACAGGAGCTGGGGGGGGCAGGGTGTAATAATACATGAGCTGGGGGGCAGGGTGTGTAATAATACAGACAGTTGTGATGCGGATGTTGCTTCCAGTCTAGGTAGTGCGTATTGTACCCCAGGACCCCCGCATGTTGCTGCGCTCTGCGGTCCGATCCTCCGCCCTCGTGCGGTCACTTTACGGCTGAGCTGCAGGTAACTGGGGCGGCTCCATCTGCTTCTACTTTATCTCTGAGCAAACCAATATGGTTGCCATATCACCCCCTAAGAGTTTGTCACCCAACTTTCCTAGACTCTTGAACGGTACAGCAGTAAATGACTCCATTTTTATATTTTTGGAAAGCGGATGGATGGCGGGCACATTCACGGTGACCGAGCGTCCTCAGATACAGGAGGATCCGCAATGTTTAGCAGCGTGACAGCGCAGGACGAATCATCCGGAAACGACCGGCAAACAATGTAACAAATACTAATTGTCGCCACTCCACACGACCCGTCCCCGGGACGCACATCACACTTTACAGCTACAGGTTGATACCGGCTTCACGCACATTCTGACACAGGACTAATGCGGCGACGACTGCGCTGACCTTATCACACGGGTGGATAATCCCAACAATTAATTAGTGACGGGCGCGACCTTTTCACACAACTGTGTGTTTTATACAATCCTACAAGAGAAGGAGCAGGATACGCCAGCGAAGGACAACTACCCCCATCACCAGAGAGGACTCATCTCAATGACTGAAGTCGTATGTGGATCTTGGGTTATGATCTGCTCAAAGAAAATCTCTTCCGTTCAGATGCTGAACGCCAAAGTCACCGCCGTGATCTCGTACCCGATGTGATGAAACAGGGAAACTGTATATAACGAGGAGATTCATTCATGGGAAGCACGGGGGATTATAATGAAACCCTGACAGACATAAGAGCTTGTTCACATCTGCTTTATCATAGCAGCAGAACAACGGAAAAAAACGGAGGTCACAAATCCGTCTCATGACGGACATCAATGAGTTCATCGGGTTCCGGTCATGTTGTCCGCCATTTTTTCTAATATTATTTACCAAATCTACGACTGAGGAACCGGACCGAGCGGACCGAGCCTCCAACGCAGATGTGAACAGAGTATATTAATTATCACAGCTGAGGGTTTGTTACAATGTATCCAGTCTCAGCTGAACAGTCTGGACTCCAGATGGATACATTTTACCTGCACTGATACATTGTAACAAACTAGAGATTTGTGTTGCTAATATCTTTAGCTCAGAGGATTGTTTAGTATCAGGACAAATACAAACATATGTTAGATATGAGCGGAGCCCTGCCCCGAAGAGCTTACAATCTTTAACAAAATTTCCTGTAAACATCAGACCCCGAGTCGTCCTTTGATGTAAATAGTTTTAATGTCCAGCAACACTTTCTGAATTACCTTAGTCCCCTAATGACTACCATTATGAACAGAGACGTCGTCACCCAGCTTTCCACAGACCCTGAATACAATATAAAGCTGCACTTCAATAATAAACACGTTTTTTCCCTTCCACTACTGCTCTGCCTGTGTGTCAGTCTTTACTGTAGTCCTGACGTTCCATTCATCACCCAGGACGATGAGATATCAGCCCCCCCCCCAGAGAGAGCAGTACTGCGGAGATGAGGTGGCCCCTGGAATAGCCCTTTAAAGGGGTTGTCCGGGATTACAAAAAAAGATTTTATTTTCTTCCCCACAAACAGCGCCACATCTGTTCACAGGCCGTGTCAGGTATTGCATTTCAGTCCAATATAAGCTGCAATATCAGACACAGCCTATGGACGGATGTGGCGCAGTTTCTGCAAAAAATCAAAGGCAGATCCTTTTTTCTCAGTCTGGACAACCCCTTTAAGAAAAACATGTTGTAATCCAGTGATATATGGGGGACACTTACCTCTGTACAAAACGGGGTGAGCTGTGGGTGCACCACCGGCTGAACATACGTGTGAAACGTCGATTCTATCTCCATGGTTCTGCCGTTTAACTTCAGGATAGGGAATTCGATTATTTCCTAAGAGTAAGAAGAAAGTACGTGAGACGTTATACATACAGCCCCTTCTCATGAGTCCCCCCTACATTATCTACACTCCACCATTCTATTCTACATGCAATGTTCACTACGTGGCTTTAACATCTTACCCTGTACTGACCTTCAGTTACATCTGGTCTTATACTCCAGTCACATCTAGAGCTGCATTCATAAGTTTACTGGCTGCTATTTAAACTACGTCTGTGGTTTATCTGCACTCTGCAGACAGACGTGATCTAAGAGCTCAGCTCCACCCGCGTAACTGAATTCTCCGCTCCCACAATGCATTGCTTTCTGACGACAGGAATGCAGCTCTGGAGGTTAATGGAGAAGAGAACGCCGTGAAACAATCAGACAAGCTGCGAAATAAAATATTGTGGAAAGGTCATTAAGAAGATAACGCCTACTTTAAAATGAGGGAAAATAACATATTGTGTGAATAACCGGATTTCTGGAAGACACTGACATTGTACTTAGTCCTGCTCACACAGCTGAGGGTTTGTTACAGTGTATAAGTCTAGACATTCTAAAGGCAGCTGCAGCATAAACCTCTCTCCTGTTTAGGACTCAATATTGATAGATCTCATTACCAATTGGATGGTTTTTCAGCCTCAGAATGTAAACAATTAATGTTTCCAATGACTGACAGCAAGCAGAGACCTTGAAAATGGCAAGAAATAAAACAATGTTTATAAGAAAGTTGCAGAAGTTTCATTATACAACGATGGTTCCAGGAGATTGCATCGGCCCTTTAGCCGTGTTCCAGCCGTAACGCGCCTGCTACAGACAACTACAGTTCCCAGAATGCACTGCGGGACTCGTGTAAAACTCCTGGAGGATTTCCAGTCATTATCCCATTAAGCGCAGGGTTATCCCGGCTCCAGAGACATTGATCGAATGAGGAAAATCTGTGAGACGTCAGCGAGAGGAGAACCAGCGGTGACCAAGAGGAGAGAGACGTCCCTGATCCTGCGACTGTGGGGTGACAACGAGGGTCAGAGCGACGTCTCCCGCGTGTAGGACGAGGAAACCCAGAACTGTCCAACTGTGGGACCGGAGAACACGTGCAAAGGGGGCGCTACCCCGCGACCGCCCTACAGGCTCATATATAATGGGAATGAAAACTCCACTGCGAGGGCCGACCAGCAGCCGGAGATCAGTAGTACAGGTGAGGGTCAGAGGGTTCTACAGGTGTAGATAAACATGGCGGCTTTCCTCCAAAGTCAGCGCCACACCTGTCCGTGGCCTGTGACCGATAATACAGCTCACCTGCATACGACTGGACTACAATACCACACACAACCTGTGGACAAGTGTGGCGCTGTTTTTGTAAGAAAGCGGCCATGTCTTTCTAATCCTGCACACCCTTGAAGGAAAAGCAGCCTCAGATAGCAGGGAGATCAGTAGTTGTCACCCGTCAGATTCCTCCCTGTACAAGCCACAAGAGAACGAAGACCCCACCGAGGGGTACTCAAGGGGAAAATCGGATTAATAATGTAAAATGGAGAAGGAAAACCACCTGGTGTGATTGCCGCCAACACCGGCCGGGCCAGTCCTGTCAGTCTAGTTGATATGAATATATTAAGATTGGTCTGGTTGCTATGGCCGCTACTGTGGGAACATCGAGTCGCGGCCATAGCAACCAGTCTGTCTCAGAGGACTCCAGGGCAGAGAAGGGTCTGGAGACTTGGGATCGTCCCTCTCCTATAACCACGTTGATCACATGCAGGCGGAGAACTTCTATAAATAAAATGGCGCTGGAATGGATGAATAGTTTTGCAGCGCGTGTTGTACGAGACGAGAAAACTTCAGCTTATTTATAAAAACTGTTTCAGCGTTTTACATGATTAGCAAAAACACAAAATGATTTATCGGAGTGCGCTCATTACTGGGAGCGGCGACTCCGACCGGATCTGACCACGTCGTCTTCCTCGTGATTGTGCACAAAGAGACGACTTATTAAAATCTACCCACTGAGCCGGAGATGAAGCTGAACGCCTGCAACATGGGCATCGCCACCAAGACAACACAAACAGCCAATCAAGTTCCGGCTTTTTGGAATCATTTTCCATTTCTGTGTTTTGTGTAGAGTGTGATCTTCAATGATGCGCGGCGCCCGGGAACGGTGGTGATGTCCACTTCTCTGAGAATAAGCAGCGCCGTTCATCCAGACAATGACCCTTTAAATGCAAAATGCCTATAGCAGTAAGGGGGAAAAATGGGTTCGGATGAGGGGGGGGATATGAAAAAGACGATGGGCTTGGTCAGGGATCCGTCATTTTGAGAATAGCGCTGCATGGACAGTCTTCAACGTAAATGTGAACATAGCCCCAACGGGGCATTTACATCTTTATGGCACAGTATATGCCGTAAATGTCTGTTAGATGCGGGGTCCACCTCTGGGACCTGAACCCATCTCTGGAACGGGGCTATTCGGAACATATGTCATAAATGTCTGAGATGGGAATACCCCTTTAAATACTGTAGTTGTAAATTAGTCTGGGGTGGTGTCTATCTCTGAATGAGTCTGGGGGGCGGAGCTTGTAAATGTAAGGGCTTTGTGGTTGTGAGATCCCATGACAAATGATGAATTCCAAGAGGGTTGTACAGAGACGGAGCCACGATGAGGAGAAGCTGCAATCAGCAGTAATGAGGAGGTTTCCCATATAAATGGCGCTTGGAACACTTAGGCCTTGTTCACACACACTTTTTGTGTGGCTTTTGTTGTAAAATGGCAATTGAGTTTTTTCGTGGTGTTTTTCCAAATAGCGTTTTACTACCTGCATTTTTTATATTTGGCGGGATTTATTCTGAAGAAAACACCATAAAAAATACACTTCACATAATGACATTTTTGAAGAGCAAAAAAAAAAAAAAAAGACGCATCGATGTCTCAGAGAAAAATCTCAAACCAACCTTTGCTGCATCCAATATTTCCACATGGACTTCCAGGGAACATCCGGCCACCGAGACTGCGGCAAAGAAGAGGCAAAGAATGCCAGGAAGAACCGCACAGAAACCCGGCAAGACCGAAATGTGGCAATAAATCCTGATTGTTTGTTACAATGTATCAGTCTGGAGAACAGGCTTTTTAGCTCAGAGAATTGCCTAAAATGGATACAATTGTAACAGAAACTCTGCTGAGAGAAGACCGAGGTATGTAGTTTGCTTGCTACAAGGCCGGATTTACACGAGCGTGTGCGTTTTGCGCGTGCAAAAGGCACTTAACAGCTCCGTGTGTCATGTTCATATGGTGCGTGGCTGCGTGATTTTCGCGCAGCCGCCATCATTATGACACTCCGTTTGGATGTTTGTAAACAGAAAAGCATGTGGTGCTTTTCTGTTTTCATTCATAGTTTGACAGCTGTTGCGCAAATCACGCGCGTCCCACGGAAGTGCTTCCGTGTGGTGCGCGTGATTTTCATGCACCCATTGACTTCAATGGGTGCGTGATGCGCGAAATACGCAGAAAGAACGGACATGTCGTGAGTTTTTCGCAGCGGACTCACGCTGCGTAAAAATCACGCGACTGTCTGCACTGCCCCATAGACTAATATAGGTCCGTGCGAGACGCGTGAAAATCACGCGCGTTGCACGGACGTATATCCCGTTCGTTTGAATAAGCACTAAATGTGAGTTGACATTCACCGACAACAAACTAGGTCTTGAAAATAGTGAGAACTGGGGCAGAGAGGAGGCCGGGGGCAGAATTATCACTGAACAGGTGCAGAGAGGAGGCCGGGGGCAGAGAGGAGGCCGGGGGCAGAATTATCACTGAACAGGGGCAGAGAGGAGGCCGGGGGCAGAATTATCACTGAACAGGGGCAGAGAAGAGGCCGGAGGCAGAATTATCACTGAACAGGGGCAGAGAAGAGGCCGGAGGCAGAGAAGAGGCCGGGGGCAGAATTATCACTGAACAGGTGCAGAGGAGGCGGCCGGGGGCAGAGAGGAGGCCGGGGGCAGAGAGGAGGCCGGGGGCAGAATTATCACTGAACAGGGGCAGAGAGGAGGCCGGGGGCAGAGAGGAGGCCGGGGGCAGAATTATCACTGAACAGGGGCAGAGAGGAGGCCGGGGGCAGAATTATCACTGAACAGGGGCAGAGAGGAGGCCGGGGGCAGAATTATCACTGAACAGGGGCAGAGAAGAGGCCGGGGGCAGAGAGGAGGCCGGGGCAGAATTATCACTGAACAGGGGCAGAGAGGAGGCCGGGGGCAGAATTATCACTGAACAGGGGCAGAGAGGAGGCCGGGGGCAGAATTATCACTGAACAGGGGCAGAGAAGAGGCCGGGGGCAGAATTATCACTGAACAGGTGCAGAGAGGAGGCCGGGGGCAGAGAGGAGGCCGGGGCAGAATTATCACTGAACAGGGGCAGAGAGGAGGCCGGGGGCAGAATTATCACTGAACAGGGGCAGAATTATGACTGAACAGGGACAGAGAGGAGGCCGGGGGCAGAGAGGAGGCCGGGGGCAGAGAGGAGGCCGGGGGCAGAATTATCACTGAACAGGGGCAGAGAGGAGGCCGGGGGCAGAGAGGAGGCCGGGGGGCAGAGAGGAGGCCGGGGGGCAGAGAGGAGGCCGGGGGGCAGAGAGGAGGCCGGGGCGTCACTTTCCTCATCTCATTATATACATTTAGTTTGTAGATTTGGGAACACGGGATAATGCGGACCTCCTATTACTTTGTAGAACGTAGAATCAGAATTTGTAATGTGGATCATCCCAGCGACAGGTGGTGGAGCACCAAAGGTATGAAAATAAAACGATAAGCGGGGGGGGGTCATATCTGCGATCTCATTATGCTGCTCCCCTATAACACCTGGACCCCCCCCACATCTACGAGTCCTCGCTGATACGATGTGACAACCTGCATTTTCCGCCGGTCACGATTGTAGTTAATAAGAGGGCGATGGCCGGTGATAACGATATCTGTAAAAAACAGCGAAGAAACAAAAACAGCGAGACCCGCGGCAGATAAAGCGCAATCATTACTTTCTGGTCGTTAATCCCACTTTTTATGTCCCTTGTGTCTGTGACGACGACTGACAATTTGTTTTGTGCTTTCAGAAGATTAATTGATCAGTTCTCCCTAATAAAGACGCAGAGCAATGAGAACGCCATTTCTGTAGATTTCTTAAAAGCGCCGCCGCGTCCGGGGTTATGTAAATGGCGCTGCTGACTGATGTCACCGCTCGCTGCATTAAAAAACACACGACTGATAACTACGGCTCTTTAATATTCAAAAACAGTTTGCAAAATTTAATCAAAGCAGCCAAAAGCAAACATTTTTACTCGCTGACACTTTTACGAGCGCGTTCATACATTTTTTACAAGCAGGGAACGCAATTAAAAGAAAGTTTAACCCTTCCATGGCCGGAATCCCAAATCGCTGTATACAGAGAGCAAAATAAACCGTAAGGAGAGGAAGGGGCTGAACGCAGCGGGCAGATAAAGGGGTCACCCGGACACGACGTCTCGCAGGACACATATTGGGTTGTGTCTATTTACCGTGAGGCTCCTCTCACCCCCATCTGAGAATCCGGAGGGTCCGGCGCAGGTCCCTGATGGATTTACACTTCTGACTCTCCTCTTGTAAAAATCTGACAACTAATTCAATTTAAAAAACATTCTTATCCACCAGATTTTGTTGCATATTCGGATTTCTTACGAGAGATTTATCTACTTTTCTATGGCCGGTTTGATAATCCAGAATGTGTCATTTAATACCGGATGAAAGAAATGTACTAGACACATAAGCACAAGTAATATTGGGGGACTGCACCCCGGTGATGACTTTAGGGTTGAAGCAGTTTTGCCTCATGTGCATGAACTTTGCATGTGTCGTTTACTGTATACAGGCCCTTTACATCAGGATGGTCACACAGAATACAGGGGGCTGCGGGGACCCCTACATCTACTCATCAGCTCTGGATTATTATCACCTGGAGACCATCTGTCCTCCTCCCTGAGGGGCTCCGGATCAGGGGTCTCCTTCCTATTATTTTGTACAGCGCTGTGGTATATGTTGGCACTGTATATATTAAAGTGTGACATATTCCAAAGAAGACCCTTAAATTAGGTCTCGTCTGACTCCCTGACACAGCTGAACTCTTCAGAGCATTATCACCTACGAGGATACACAAAGTAAAGCACTGAACACGAACACCGTATAACATGTGGGAATTTGTATAGAAGCTTCACATCATATAGATGGGGGGAGGCATCAGGCATAGATAAGTGACCCCCCCCCCCTCACTGTGTAATGCATCCGATTCATCTTCGCCCCCGGTTCGCAGCGAGGAGTCTCACAGATATCTGTCAGCCACGATTTACTGCTCTGTGCGGAGACCCCATTAGTAAATACAGATCACACATTACCAGCGAGGGGCATTATTACCCAAGATAAATTGTACATCTTATTTCCTGGTGAAGGTAAATTGTGGTGCGCGGCCTCCTGCGGGGCGCTCCTGGGGACGTGGAATACTGGGGGTATTTATCACTGAGGTTCCAGACAGGCCGTGTACACTACATGCCTCTCCTGCTGCACCGCTCCGTCCTTCCCTTACAACTAAACAAGGGGGTCAAGTGCTGCGCTCTTTATAGAGTTTACTTAGATCAAAGAGGAAAGGTTGAGAGACTGATGAAAATGAAGAGGATGGTCTCAGGTTTAAATGTTATGGAACTGTCCTTCAATGGACTAATATGATTTTGTTTGATTTGTTGTCTCAGAGATTGATGATATTTCTCTGCTCCAATTATCTCTGTGTAAAGACTGGAAGTGAGAAATGTGATCTGTGCCGAGCCGAGCATCACCCAAGACACAGCCGCACACAACAGCGTCACATCCCAAACCTGCCGTATACCACAAGAAATGTAAGTCTGGCGTATAATACAGGCACACAGTGACTCCACCAGCAGAATAGTGAGTGCAGCTCTGGAGTATAATACACGATGTAACTCAGGATCAGTACAGGATAAGTAATGTAATGTATGTACACAGTGACTCCTCCAGCAGAATAGTGAGTGCAGCTCTGGAGTATAATACAGGATATAACTCAGGATCAGTACAGGATAAGTAATGTAATGTATGTACACAGTGACTCCACCAGCAGAATAGTGAGTGCAGCTCTGGAGTATAATACAGGATATAACTCAGGATCAGTACAGGATAAGTAATGTAATGTATGTACACAGTGACCCCACCAGCAGAATAGTGAGTGCAGCTCTGGAGTATAATACAGGATGTAACTCAGGATCAGTACAGGATAAGTAATGTAATGTATGTACACAGTGACTCCACCAGCAGAATAGTGAGTGCAGCTCTGGAATATAATACAGGATATAACTCAGGATCAGTACAGGATAAGTAATGTATGTACAGTGACTCCACCAGCAGAATAGTGAGCGCAGCTCTGGAGTATAATACAGGATGTAACTCAGGATCAGTACAGGATAAGTAATGCAATGTATGTACACAGTGACTCCACCAGCAGAATAGTGAGTGCAGCTCTGGAGTATAATACAGGATGTAACTCAGGATCAGTACAGGATAAGTAATGCAATGTATGTACACAGTGACTCCACCAGCAGAATAGTGAGTGCAGCTCTGGAGTATAATACAGGATGTAACTCAGGATCAGTACAGGATATGTATGTACACAGTGACTCCACCAGCAGAATAGTGAGTGCAGCTCTGGAGTATAATACAGGATGTAACTCAGGATCAGTACAGGATAAGTAATGTAATGTATGTACAGTGACTCCACCAGCAGAATAGTGAGTGCAGCTCTGGAGTATAATACAGGATGTAACTCAGGATCAGTACAGGATAAGTAATGTATGTACACAGTGACTCCACCAGCAGAATAGTGAGTGCAGCTCTGGAGTATAATACAGGATGTAACTCAGGATCAGTACAGGATCAGTAATGTAATGTATGTACACAGTGACTCCACCAGCAGAATAGTGAGTGCAGCTCTGGAGTATAATACAGGATGTAACTCAGGATCAGTACAGGATCAGTAATGTAATGTATGTACACAGTGACTCCACCAGCAGAATAGTGAGTGCAGCTCTGGAGTATAATACAGGATGTAACTCAGGATCAGTACAGGATAAGTAATGTAATGTATGTACACAGTGACTCCACCAGCAGAATAGTGAGTGCAGCTCTGGAGTATAATACAGGATGTAACTCAGGATCAGTACAGGATCAGTAATGTAATGTATGTACACAGTGACTCCACCAGCAGAATAGTGAGTGCAGCTCTGGAGTATAATACAGGATGTAACTCAGGATCAGTACAGGATCAGTAATGTAATGTATGTACACAGTGATTCCACCAGCAGAATAGTGAGTGCAGCTCTGGAGTATAATACAGGATGTAACTCAGGATCAGTACAGGATAAGTAATGTATGTACACAGTGACTCCACCAGCAGAATAGTGAGTGCAGCTCTGGAGTATAATACAGGATATAACTCAGGATCAGTACAGGATAAGTAATGTAATGTATGTACACAGTGACTCCACCAGCAGAATAGTGAGTGCAGCTCTGGAGTATAATACAGGATATAACTCAGGATCAGTACAGGATAAGTAATGTAATGTATGTACACAGTGACTCCACCAGCAGAATAGTGAGTGCAGCTCTGGAGTATAATACAGGATATAACTCAGGATCAGTACAGGATAAGTAATGTCATGAATGTACACAGTGACTCTTTATGTATGTTGATCCTTTATGTGGAGTTCACAGGTGAATCTATGTGATATGAAGTACTTTACTGTAATTTACTGTCCACTGTGAGTACAGACTTGAATGATCAGTGTAAGGCACGGCTCTGATTCTAAAGATGATAAATGTGATCCCTATATATAGAGTATTGCCGCAGCCTGGAACCTATGGTAACTGTATTATTTAGTGGAGCAATGCGATTTAACCTGCGACAAGACTTTTCATTCAAAGTTTCATTAAGGCGGCAGCGGTGGAGGGACGAGGGTCTCCTGTTTGTCCAGCTAATAAAAACAAGTGTTAGGACCTTTTGAAGGTTCAATTAATCTCGACTCTTCATTCAATTCAATTTGCTGCATTATGAAATTATAGATTGACATCCGGGATAAAACGAAATATCAAATCTAATAGACGGAGCTGCATCTGCGGAACTGTCCCAGAGTATAAGCGAGGCTTCTCCTTAATCCATAGAGAAAATCTTCATCTATAGGAGACAAGCGTCACATTCCTCCCGTATAAGTCCATGATAAAAGCAGCCGGAGTCCTGCACGCAGCGGAAGCCGCACATCGCCACCATTATTTAAACATGGCAGCGAGAGCAAAAAAAATCTATAAACACTTCGTCACCAAGAGTAGAAATCTTCAGGACAAACCCATGGAGGCGAACCCAACATTTCATGGGCCACGTGTCGGCCATAGAAGTGAATGGGCCCATAATTATGGTCCGTAATTACGGGCGATTGTACAGTCGTGTGCATGGGGCCTCAGACATCCGTCCCTACAAATTTCCCTTATACTAATAGAGTGGCCGGGCGCTATGTATTGGATGAACACCCAAATTCTTGTGAACCCGCGGCCTTAGCTGAAGGCGCCAGTTTCTGGTCAGTGCCCAATATGTAAGAATCATCAGAACAGATGCAACAAACCTACAGACGGTGAAACCCTCAATTATCCACAACTTGTAAGCGCTTACAAATAAAGAGGCCTGACACACTGAAATTGCAGATTCAGCCAGAGAATTAATACCCAGGGTGGATCCAAATACAGATCCCGCTTCCACTTCTCTGGATGAACAATTCTGCAATCAGAGGTAACTTGGCAGCAATGAGATTCTGGCAGCATCTGCAACGTATCCCATTGTACCAATAATACAGTGATGGGTTTTCTGTATTACTCACCTAGCGAGGCTTCTAACAATGCACGACACAGAACCGAATGTCTACACTGCAGCTCCATGACCCCCACATGTACGTCACCATGTTAAAAGGGAAACCAACATCACATGTCTCCTATTACTAAAGTGAATGCCTGTGATCCCCATATTATAGGTTACATATAGAATTAATATCTTTAATCAGTCGAGTCACTGTGTACATACATTATATTACTTATCCTGTACTGATCCGGAGTTATATCCTGTATTATACTCCAGAGCTGCACTCACTATTCTGCTGGTGGAGTCACTGTGTACATACATTACATTACTTATCCTGTACTGATCCTGAGTTATATCCTGTATTATACTCCAGAGCTGCACTCACTATTCTGCTGGTGGAGTCACTGTGTACATACATTACATTACTTATCCTGTACTGATCCTGAGTTACATCCTGTATTATACTCCAGAGCTGCACTCACTATTCTGCTGGTGGAGTCACTGTGTACATACATGACATTACTTATCCTGTACTGATCCTGAGTTACATCCTGTATTATACTCCAGAGCTGCACTCACTATTCTGCTGGTGGAGTCACTGAGAGTACAAGCAGGAGCAGGAACACTTTTGGCCCAGCTGATTTTAATTTAGGAATGACCTGATAAGTGTTCCTGCTCCTGCTTGTACTCTCAGTCGGCCACTGGGGGCGCATGGCAAGGTGAGCTCATTCCATCTGTTCACATGTTGTGGTGCTGTGTGGTGGTGTCTGTTGCTGTAGTGCTGCACTTGTGGGGGGACGTGGCCCAGAGCCAAGGAGGCTTGGCACGGTCTGAAGGCATGGGTGCTTTTGGGCCCCTGGGTTGCTCCCTCTGCAGGAGCGGCGCTGCGGTGGCGGTAGCCGCCATGCGGTGCTGCAACCGTTAGAGTAGGGACCCACTTTCAGAGGTCGCCGTGAAGTGGCAAGTGGGCTTGCATACAATTTGATCAAAATGTTACAAAGAACCTCTCGTTCATATTTATATATTTTGCCTAGCCGCAATTGATCATTGTATACAGTGGATGTGCGGTCCATGTCTTTTCTCTCCCCTTTGATGCAATCACTATTCTGTTGGTGGAGTCACGGTGTACATACATTACATTGCTTATCCTGTACTGATCCTGAGTTACATCCTGTATTATACTCCAGAGCTGCACTCACTATTCTGCTGGTGGAGTCACTGTGTACATACATTACATTACTGATCCTGAGTTACATCCTGTATTATACTCCAGAGCTGCACTCACTATTCTGCTGGTGGAGTCACTGTGTACATACATTACATTACTTATCCTGTACTGATCCTGAGTTACATCCTGTATTATACTCCAGAGCTGCACTCACTATTCTGCTGGTGGAGTCACTGTGTACATACATTACATTACTGATCCTGTACTGATCCTGAGTTACATCCTGTATTATACTCCAGAGCTGCACTCACTATTCTGCTGGTGGAGTCACTGTGTACATACATTACTTATCCTGTACTGATCCCGAGTTACATCCTGTATTATACTCCAGAGCTGCACTCACTATTCTGCTGGTGGAGTCACTGTGTACATACATTACTTATCCTGTACTGATCCTGAGTTACATCCTGTATTATATTCTGGTTGTTATTGGAAAGTCTATGGTCTGACACCCCCTTGACAGCTTGGCTGAGCTCCTTTAATGCAGGGGGGGGGGGGCTTTTAGTTTTACTTAAAGTAGATTAGTTGATTGTATAGAGCCTGGTGTAAGTATGACTGTGACTACACCTCTCAGAATGCCATGCAGCAGTGCAGTATGAGAGCTCCGTTTCAGCAGTTAGGGGTGTGTTTGTCAAAACTTGGCTGACAGATTCCCAGTGACAGCCCAGAGAGGGGAAACATTTTTTTATACATTGCTGTAGAGTTAAAAAAAAAATGGAGAATTCATCTCTGGATGTGATTGGAGTATAAGACATGATGAAAAGGATTTGTAAGAATATTAGATGTAATGTTGTAGCTGTAAGCCAGGCATATGGACGTGATGGAGGGGCCCCTATACTCGGGACCTCCTATGTGCCACAAAGAAAAAGCAGCTGCAGTTCCGGAGAACCACGCGTTACAATGTATTACATGGATTTCCACTCCAGCCACGGGAAATGAAATGAAAGCTGTGAGATTTCTGTACGGAGGGGGGGGGGGGGCACCATTTATTAGTGAACATGTCGCTTGTTTATGCTTCAGCTCTACCATGTTACAGGGGTCGAGGCTGAGATATTAGAGAAGATGATTAAACCAGTTCTTATAAATATCGCTGTTTAGTCATAAATTAAAGAACGAACGTATCTTCCAGTTCAAATCTTACTCTGGGGCATTCTCGAATTCTTTGGATGCAGCCTGCAGTGTAAAGAATGGGGGTCTTCATGGTATATATGTAAATACTCTTTATGCATGAGGTTTTCTACAAGCATAGCAAAAAAAAAAAAATATATATATATATAAAAACCCAATTACAGTAGAGACTCCAAATACAAAACCTCCATTCTTTACACTGCATTAATAGAACTAAAAAAAGTGGAAAAATTAGTACAATGTTTATATTGTTAAAGTGACGGCATGTTTTATTTCTTTATAACTGAATGGATGCGTTCTAAACTATATTGGGTCATTCACTTCTATATATTTTTATGTATTTTTTATTTATTTTATTTATATATTTGCAAAATTCAATTTACTAATGGATCATAAAAAGAAAAAAACCCAAATAAATGAATATTTGGTGAATGAGTGCGGAAATAAGGAGACGACGGTGCGGCTCCCAATGTGGGGTTGGCGGTAAATATTGTTGATTGTGTGTAGACAGGACACGGTGGGCCGGGATCAGACAGGAGGCTGACAGATCTCTTTAGTTAGCGCTGATGTAGTAGAGCCGGACTCCTTCCCCGGCGTCTTTTATCTTTTTTGATTTACACCACAGGCAGAGGCTCCTCAATAATTTATGGCGAGTTAAATTTATTGCCGAGCTCCGACCGCTGAGAAATTCAAATTGCCAAATAATTAGATTTTAGGGCAAAGCTTATAAATTATCCGTCGATTTGTCCGGCCTTGTTTGTCAGCCGCCTTGTGCTGCGGGTCATGTGTGGCATTTGGCTCCTCACGTTCTAATTGCTGATCTCCACGTTGACAGATGAGAACCGATGCCTGACTCTCAGGGCGGTGGCGCAGGGCAGGCGTGCGGGCGCAGCACAGGGCGACTCACAGCCAAATAAAAGCAACTTTCTGATTTTCTTATATTTTGTTGCATTTGTCACAAGAAGAAACATTACCAGCATCAAACATGTTTTACACTAAACTAAAGCAAAGAAACGAGGGGGGGGGGGTCAGAATTCCAGTGACGTACAAATAAAAAAATGGGTTCCAGAATTCCAGGTGTAGCCCCATAACAAATGCTGCGCTTTACGAATCTCTCCAGCTGCAGCCGCCCGGCAGTCTCATCCCGGCTCACACATATATTACCTATAGATTACAGCAGATTATCAGGTCACCTCCAAACATCCAGTCAGAAGATGTGACCGTTGGGGTGCTCTGAGCTGGGGGCCCCCACTGATCACCCAAAGGGGACGCCAGCACTTTTCTTCTGAACACAATGCGACTCATGAGGCCGTGCAGAAAACCCCTCCCCATATTCTAGAGTTAGAAATATATACATTATAGAAGGGGATCAACCATTTGGGACCCCCCCCCCTCTATGGGCCACAATGTTGAGCCGGTATATAAGAGCAGTTCCCGTTGTGAAGGACTCGAGCGGTCCTTGTATTACATGCAGTTTGATACTAAAAGTCTCTCCCTTTTCTTTGGCGCTCCGGTGCTCATCAGTTGGTTTTCCTGGGAAAGAAGGAATCTTACCCAAGTAGTGGAGCGGAGTTCAGAAAAGATATACACAGTGGAGTCCCATTATTATTATCACCACCTCCTACTTTCCACGTCGGCGGCGCGTAGCCCATGCAGGAAGTGATGTGTGGTGGGTATATAGGGTGTGTGATCGGCGGTCTGATCACGTCACTCGTTGTTGTCATGGGTAACAGGAGCGATTTATCAGAGTTGTAACAAGGGCTGATTATCGGCTTTCGGGCCAGGGTGTCGTTATTTCTCACACAGCGCAGTTTGTGAACGGTTCGCGTGCTGCTGTGGTGAAAATAAATCTTGAGTGGACAAATGGCGCCATTGGGAATAACAGACATAGAAACTGCGGAGCATCACGCGCACATTGATGTGAGAGGTGAACGTGGCTAAGAAGGTGCGCGAGGGCTGAACGATGCGCTACAGTGGAGCAGCTCACCGTGAAAATCCTCCAAGGGGCGACCAGACGTGCGTCTAATACAACAGTTCAGCGAACCCGACTGCGTATGGGGCTCCGAAGCCGACGGACGGTCACCGCTCCTATGTAACAAAGGTGCAGCGGGAAAAAAAACTTCAATTTGCGCGGCAGTATCGGAATTGGACCACTGATGATTGGTGAAGGGTCGTCTTCTCCGATGGTCACGTTTTCTGCTTCATGGAACGGATGGACGTCGGCGCGTCAGGCGAGAAACAGAGAACAAACCCCCGGCGACCATTGCTGGAAGAACACGAGCCGGTGGCGGCAGCGTTATGGTCGGGGGATATTTTCATGGCGTTCTCTGGGCCACTCATCCATGGACGGCTCGGAAGTGATTTGGTTATGAATCCATTGTTGCAGATCACGTCCCCCCTACATGCTGATTGTCTTCCCTGGGGCAGATGGAATCTTCCAGCGAGACAAAGCGACGTGTCACACGGCTAGAAATGTGAGCATCTGCGGGGCCTCGATCATCTTGTTGGCTCTATGGATCGTCCCCCACGCACCCTCCAGCAAATGTGGGACCGCCAGATACCTGAGACCACCACCTTATTGATCACTCCAGCCCGTCAGTGCTGCACACGGCGGTCACTCGGAGATTAGCAGCTGCTCAGAATAACAGGACTCCACTGTGTATATATTTATTTGTATAAGATAAAGCTGCAACTCATTTCCAGGCGCCTGATGAAGACTTTAGTACAAAGTCAAAACGCGTTACAGCTTTCTTTTATACAAATAAATATACATATGTCTTTTTCCGAATTACACTTCACTACCTGGGTAAGATCCCTTATCTCCCGGGAAAACGAACTGATGAACACTGGATTTTATATATAGCACACACACACACACACACACATACATATATATATATATATCTCTATGTAAAAACTGTTGGTCCCTACGTTATTGCCGTCTCCCTTGTCCTCTTTTTCCGCACGCATCCTTGTATTACACGCACAGACATTCAGTCCACACACATTGGATTTGAAGCAAATTATTTCCGCAGCAAATCCACAGGGAAATCAGCGAGACAAATCCACATCTGGCAGAATTCGTTGCAGATTTGCTTTCCACTGTGGGTTTTACTGGGGATTTTACTTTGTATCTGATAAAAGTATAAAAAAGCCTGAAGTCATTTAAAATCCGCAGGTAATCTGCAGCAAACACCGGATTGCAGATTTTTTTCTTCCTCATTTAAATCATTGGAAAAAATCTGCAACGGAACGGACATGATGTGGATTTTAACATCTGCACCGCTGGTCAAATTCCGCACAGAAAATATCCGCAGTTTGTGAATGACATTTTGCCAATTCTCATCCGCTTGCCTCATACTTTATTCCACTGCAGATTTTACCTGTGCAAATCCACATATAAAATCCACATATAAAATCCACAAATAAAATCCACATATAAAATCCGCAGCATTTCCGCCACGTGTGAATTTATACTACATTTCCCCTGCAGCGGCTTCCCTTGGAAAAATCAGTTTTTTGCCGGGGTGGCAGGAGCCGGAGCCGCAGGGATCTGCCGATAGTCGCAGGAGCTCCAGAGTCGTCTCTGATGGCAGGCCAGTCATGGCCACCACTGTGGTGTTAACAGCAGCTGTCACACAGCTTTCCACAGACCCCGATAGAGCGGAAGATAAAATACTATAGAGTTTAGGAGTAATGAAGACGACTAGAATCTAAAATATGAAGTCACATTTCACCTACTTTTCTATTCCGCTGTCTGCGGGGTGTCGGCCTCCACTAAGACTCCAGCCTTCTATTCATGAATCAGGCAGCTCAGGATGAACAGAGCTATACGTCTCCCCTGATGGGGGAGTATTAGAGTAGGAAAGCTGAAATACCCAACGTCATCATCACCAGTAACAAGGCTGCATCTGTGACTGGGATCTATGGGGTCCTGGAACAATCATTTAAGACTCGCAATATTCTGCATTCAGCAGCTTGAAAGTTGGAGTCCAATAACCTTGTACTACGCAGCGCTCAGAGAGATGGCAAATAACATTGATTTTTATAAACTGGAAATTAGCAGAACTGTGAATGCAGCTCTGGGTGTAAATGGAGTACAAGATGTGATAGAAGTCAAGATCAGTGCATGATAAGCAAAGTGAGAAGTTCATCCCGATCACCTGAACGTCTCAAGACGTGATCTGATATAAATATTAAAAGGCCATAGAATAAGGATTAATCACTGAACAATAAAAAACAAAGCAATCTTCTAATAGACTTTGCGTTTCAATTCCTCATCATTTGTAAGATCTCTGCTTGCTGCTAAAATTCCTTTATCATATCCAGAGACTTTAAAAATAGTCTTGCTCACACAATTTTGGTTTTGTTACAGTGTTTCCAGTCTAGATAATCCCCTGTGAGCTGTATCGTCTGCACTTCAGGCTGATAGTTTGCTACAATGTATCATTGCAGGTAAAATCTATTGGGGCAGCAGAGGAATTAGGTAAAGACAGGTATTCAGCCTTAGCATGGAAACCATTTTTGTTCCAAAACAGCAAGCAGAGATCTGGAAAATGGTGGGAATTGAAACGCAAAGTCTATTAGAAAGTTGCTGGCCCTTCAAATTTGCATTTGGAAGATGTGAGAAACATTTTTCATTGCGACCCGTTAGCGCCACACTGGTCATGTGACCACTCTACCTGAGGATGGATCTGTGGTTTGTCACATGTAGCCTCGAAATCAAGCACTAGGAAGTAATGGTATCTCTGTGGGGGGAAGGAGGTCATCGCAGCCACTGACGCCCCAAACCCCTGGCAGCCCAGCTTTCTGTTGAGCATTGGGTCGGCTCCTGTGTCAGCTTGGAGGAGAGAGAATGGGTCGCAGGACACGGTTCCCAGAGATCTGGAGAGCAGCAGCGAGGGAAGTCTTTGCGGCCGGATGAGGGACGATAACTGCATTGAAACCTCTGCTGCATTTACATAGAAACCTGCGGACAAAATGAGAGTAAAGTCAGAGATGAGAATACGGGAAACGGGGGAAGGGGCTTAAACTTACAGGACAAAAACATAGCGGAAAACGTATCCGAACCCCCCGCTGTCTGATAACAGGTGATCTGCGGACTACAACTCCCAAAGACGTTTTGTAAACGGCAGGGGATGATTATAAAGCAAATTGTGCCAAAAAAAAAAAGGATTCCATGACGTGCGCCTCATCTATTGTGTTCTATACATTTTTTTAAACCAACTTCAATAGTTTTGAAAAGTGGGCGGGGCTAAGAGTGGCTATAACGTGCGCCAAATTTCATATAGACGTGAAGTATTTTTTGCAACAAAATATTGGTGTACATGTATGGCAGCCACGAGAGAAAAGACTTACGACACACGACCGTAGATTTTATCCATAACTAAGGACCCATTCACTTCTATTGTCCACGGACACCTTCACGTAGATTTCGGGTAGAAAGGTTCCGTAAAAAATAGGACATGTCTTTTTTTATTTCACGGACCGTGCACCCATACTTTATAATGGGAGCACAGCCCACAAAGGCAGGTGACTGTCCGCGGTCACGTGAATGGGGCCTAACATGTCTAGACACCAGCACCATTGTGATCAAATTGCCCCAAATTTCGCTGTCTTGACCATTGACACATTCTAGACACCATTGATGAGATATTTGCATTAAGATGTTGTTTTCCGGAATAGGTTTCATGTGGATAAAGCTTCACCGCTGTAGAATTAACGCTTTTGAAAACTATATATATATTTTTTTTTTAAATAAAACATTGCATCAGTGTGATTGGTGCAGGTGTGTAATGACTTTTTATTAAAAATGATTTTTACTTTTTGAGATACAGCCGCTTTGTATCCTGTATATAGAGCAGCTGTATCGTGCGCTGAGACCTGAATCCACCAGATCAGCGGGACTGACGGGTTCAGTGTCAGCGAGTCCTGAGTCTCTAACACGCAGGATCCACCCGTAATCTGTCACATCTAAGTTATGAACGGTCAGAGACACGCAGGACTCGCTGACACTGAACCCGTCAGTCCCGCTGATCTGGCGGATTCAGGTCTCAGCGCTACACACAGCTGCTCTATATACAGGATACAAAGCAGCTGTATCTCAAAAAGTAAAAATCATTTTTAATAAAAAGTAATTACACACCTGCACCAATCACACTGATGCAATGTTTTATTTTAAAAAAAAAACATTTTTTTTACAAAAAGGTGTACAGAGCCTTTAAATGTTTTGCAACTTGGACTTTGTTTCAATTCATTTGTATCCAGTCTAGACAATCCTCTGAGATGAACATTCTGGACTTAAAGAGGCTCTGTCACCAGATTTTGCAGCCCCTATCTGCTAATGCAGCAGATAGGCGCTGCAATGTAGATTACAGTAACGGTTTTATTTTTTAAAATGAGGCTTGCAAAAGTCCAAGTGGGCGTGTTTAAAGTAAAAGTCCAAGTGGGCGTGTATTATGTGCGTACATCGGGGCGTGTATTATGTGCGTACATCGGGGCGTGTATTATGTGCGTACATCGGGGCGTGTATTATGTGCGTACATCGGGGCGTTTTTACTACTTTTACTAGCTGGGCGTTGTGTATAGAAGTATCATCCACTTCTCGAGAGATCACGCTGTGTCGTCACTCACAGGTCCTGCATCGTGTCAGACGAGCGAGGACACCGGCACCAGAGGCTACAGTTGATTCTGCAGCAGCATCAGCGTTTGCAGGTAAGTCGATGTAGCTACTTACCTGCAAACGCTGATGCTGCTGCAGAATCAACTGTAGCCTCTGGTGCCGACACGATGCAGGACCTGGGGCAGGAAGTGAGTGACGTCACAGCGTGATCTCTGGAGAACACGCTGTGTCTGCACTGCCAGAAGCTGGGTGTTGTGTAGAGAAGTGGATGATACTTCTCATCAGAGCGCCCAGCTAGTAAAAGTAGTAAACACGCCCCGATGTACGCACATAATACACGCCCCGATGTACGCACATAATACACACCCACTTGGACTTTTACTTTTAAACACACCCACTTGTACTTTTGCAAGCCTCATTTGCATAACTACAAAAATGGTCATAACTTGGCCAAAAATGCTCGTTTTTTAAAAATAAAACCGTTACTGTAATCTACATTGCAGCGCCGATCACATGCAATAGCAGATAGGGGCTGCAAAATCTGGTGACAGAGCCTCTTTAAAGGGGCTTCCCATGAGGAACATTTATGATATATCCACATGATATGTCACCTCTGGGACCCCCACCTGTCTCTAGAACTGGGCCCCTTAAACCCCATTCTAGCTTTTTGTGCTCACGCTGCTTCCCGGCCTCTTCCTGGTTATATTGACGCAAGTTACGGAAAAAGTATAACTCGCTGAACTGCACTAATGAGCGGCGGCACTGAAGGCAGAACATGGCGGACGCACCGCAAAACACACCCATGTTCTGTCTTCAGTGCCTGCCAATCATTAGTGCAGCGCCAGGAGCAGGGCAATGATTGTATTACACAGCCGCAGCACCGCTCTAGAACGGCGGAGATCAGAGAAACCTCTCATCTCCGCAGTTATTTCCCTGAATGCTGCGATCACAGCCGACCGCCACCGCAGCATTCAAGGGGAAAATGAGAATGGGGATGCCCTGTGGATGCGTCACAGGGAATCCCTGGGACATACCATATATGGGCAGACAGCCCAGGGTCCATTGAAGGACCCCAGGGCTGTCTTACCATATTTCCTGTTAGGGCATACGTAGGTCTGTCCCAACAACTGCCTGTGTACTATCCGTATATAGATATATGCCAGGACATTAAAGTGTAGCTAAACGTTTGACAAACTTCTGACATGTTATAGTGACATGTCAGAAGTTTGGATTGCTGGGGGTCCGAGCAGTGAGACCCCACCAATCTCTAGAAAGCAACAGCTGAAGGTCTCGTGTGAGCGCTCAGCTGCTTCGTGTGTGTTCGGCTTTTCCCGGAAATAAATGTATTGGTGTACGGAGTCAATAGAAAGTCTATGATCCCTTACACCGATACATCGGTTTTCCGGAAAAAGCCGAACAGACACAGAGCGGCCGAGCGCTCACACGAGACCTTCAGCTGTTGCTTTCTAGCGATTGGTGGGGTCTCAGTGCTCGGACCTCCACCAATCCAAACATCTGACAAGTCACTATGACACGTCAGAAGTTTGTCAAACGTTTAGCTGCACTTAATAAAAAAGTAAAAATATAAAGTAATGTTAAAAAAATACACACACCTTTTTTACAATAAACATTACGATAAGTCTCAATACATAAAACATACACATATTCGGTATTGGCGCGGCCGTAATAAACTGCACAACTAATTTTGTGTGTAATTTATGATGTGTGCGCTGTAAAAAAAAATAAACTTTTCACTTATTAATGTGGGGCACGAGGTGCGATGATGAATTTTGAATGTGCCTCACATTAATAGTAATTAACCCCATCATGTACCTCACACATTAACCCAATATGACTGAGAAACATGGTGGTGTTAATTACTATTAATGTGAGGCACATTCAAAATTCATCATCACACCTCACATCAGAAAATGGAAGAACTTATTTTTTTTTAATTACTGTTGCCAAAGTATCGTTTTGGTATAAAGTATGGCAATAATACACGAAGTATCGGTATCGAAGTCCAAATTCTGGTATCGTGACATCCCTAGTTCTATGGGACTTACAGAAACAGCGCAGCTCAGCGAGTTATACGGTTTCCGTAACTCGCGTTCATATAACCAGGAGAAGGCCGGGAGGCAGCGTGAGCACAAAAAGCTAGAATGGGGTTTAGGGGGCCACGTTCTAGAGACAGGTGGGGGTCCCAGAGGTGGCATATCATGTGGATAGATCATAAATGTTCATAATGGGAAAACCCCTGTAAGGCTGATACATTGTAACAAACTATAGGAACAGGAGAGCGATTTGTGATGCTGTTGTATTTACTTTACACAGGATTATCTAGACAAATATTGTAACAAACCCTCAGCTATAAGAAGTAGTATATATTTAATGAGAGCAAGCAGAGATCTTGAAAATGGGGAGGAATTATAACAAAGTCTATTAGAAAGTTACTGAACGTTGTCATGCAGCAATTCCTTTACAGAAGAAATTAGAGAAAATTATTCCACAGCGGCCATAACGCAAATAAACGTTGAGGAAAGTGACAGGACGACGTTCTGCGACCAATCAAAAATGTTCCATTTCTGCGGAGGTTGTGATTACCGGTCACCATCATCATTTACCAAATCATGAACAAATCCAATATGTACATGAGCAGCTGAGGGACGCACATATAGAACGTCTGCACAATCCTACGGGAGAACCCCCCGGGCCCCTAATACCATCTACTCAGTAACACGTCAGGACGGGGTCTGATGAGGAGATGAAGACGTCCCAATTAAGGCTCAAGGGCCAAATATTTAAAATGTCAAACTCTTAACTGCGGTAATCTGATCAAAAATTAACAAAGATTAAATGAGAAATCATCTGCAGGGGAAGACGAGGAGGAGGAGGAGGAGGAGGAGGAGGAGGAGTGATCTGCAACATATGCAATGAAGGAATCACCTTATCACAGCCGACATGGACCGGGGGGCTCCAGGCAAAGTCATCCATCTCCCAAAGTATCATCTCCGAGTGATAAACCCCAGAATGACCCCCGTTCTGTGCGCTCCAGCTTCTACCTACAATATCTGGGAAGTTTATAGGGCGGTTATCACCCGGAGATGAAGGACGGGATGAAGGACGACCACACGGGGGGGAAACTTCTATGGGTGCTCCAACGGCTACTGAGGACACCCCAGATAATGAGGACACCCCGGCCACCCCAGCTACTGAGGACACCCCAGATAATGAGGACGCCCCGGCCACACCAGCTACTGAGGACACCCCAGATAATGAGGACACCCCGACCACCCCGGATAATGAGGACACCCCAGATGCTGAGGACACCCCAGATAATGAGGACACCCCAGATAATGAGGACACCCCGGATAATGAGGACACCCCGGCTACTGTAAAAATGGCCTGGAAATAACAGCCTGAGTCACTTGTCTCTTAATAGTCTATTCAGCCATTTCTAAATCTCCTACAGAAGTAACAAATTCTATGCAATGTAATTACTAAAGGCTGACAGCCGCTCCTCATCCAGCCTCTGTGGTAGTTACAGCAGAGAAAGCGTAATCTCGTTGTAACCTGTCATCTACAGCGTAATCTCGCGAGATCACGCTTCCTCTGCTGTAACTACCACAGACAGAGTAACGAAGTGAAGAGATTGTGAATAGACATCACGTGGAATGTCTATTCACTGTCTAAACACTTCAGTATTGTTAATGTGTTAGTATAAGACAGCACATAAGGATCTAGCAGGATCCCTATGTGCTGAGGTAATGAATGGAGAGGAGTGCATGACGCTGATTGGTCACTGATTGGTCAGCGTCATACACTCCTCTGTACAACGCCCACTTGGTCTAAAGTAAAAACACGCCCACTTGGGCATTAAGCAACTCATTAGCATAAATCTAAAATGGCTAATAAAGTGGTAAAAACAGATCGTTTTACTAAATATAAAGCATTACTGTCACCTACATTACAGCGCCGATCACATTATGTAGGGGACAGGGCACTTATAATGGGGTGGCAGCCTCTTTATTACTAGGACCACTGTTATCTACATTACAGCGCCAATCACATTATGTAGGAGACAGGGAACTTATAATGTGGTGACAGCCTCTTTATTACTAGGACCACTGTTATCTACATTACAGCGCCGATCACATTATGTAGGAGACAGGGCACTTATAATGTGGTGACAGCCTCTTTATTACTAGGACCACTGTCACCTACATTACAGCGCTGATCACATCATGTAGGAGACAGGACACTTATAATGTGGTGACAGCCTCTTTATTACTAGGACCACTGTCACCTACATTACAGCGCTGATCACATCATGTAGGAGACAGGACACTTATAATGTGGTGACAGCCTCTTTATTACTAGGACCACTGTCACCTACATTACAGCGCTGATCACATTATGTAGGAGACAGGGCACTTATAATGTGGTGACAGCCTCTTTATTACTAGGACCACTGTCACCTACATTACAGCGCCGATCACATTATGTAGGAGACAGGGCACTTATAATGTGGCGACAGCCTCTTTATTACTAGGACCACTGTCACCTACATTACAGCGCTGATCACATCATGTAGGAGACAGGACACTTATAATGTGGTGACAGCCTCTTTATTACTAGGACCACTGTCACCTACATTACAGCGCTGATCACATTATGTAGGAGACAGGGCACTTATAATGTGGTGACAGCCTCTTTATTACTAGGACCACTGTCACCTACATTACAGCGCTGATCACATTATGTAGGAGACAGGACACTTATAATGTGGTGACAGCCTCTTTATTACTAGGACCACTGTCACCTACATTACAGCGCCGATCACATTATGTAGGAGACAGGGCACTTATAATGGGGTGACAGCCTCTTTAAAATGATTTCTTGTTGAATTGATTGGGAGTCCGGAGATCTCACAGGCTGAGCCCGCTCCGTGCGCTGTGTGGGGGGAGGGGAATGAGCACTGTATTACAGCCGAGATCAGAGATAACGCAGATCGTGTCCATTTAACCACTTAATTGCTGTAGTCAATAGCGGCAAGACCACGTCTGCCAAAAACAGAGAACGCTGTATAAATGAAGGGAAGAATCGCTGCTTTTCTGATTCCACCCTACAAATAGGTTTTCCCAGCACATTCCATAGTGCCGTTAAAAACGGCAACTCGTCCCGCAAAAAAAAACCTCATACGGCTACGTCACACAAAATTAAAAAAAAAGGAGGAAAAAGCGGCTGCGGCATCGAGACGGTAAAATGTATACACCAAAAGTAGACGCAAAACGTGATGTGAACGGGACCTTATGGAAATCCTGTATCATCACAGGGCGTGCACCCAACAATAAACATACATACGTCTCTGCACATCCAGCACTACGCCAAAATCATACACACCGTCATATTCAAAAACATAACATCCTGTAGCACTACTACTCTCATCATCTAAATTTGAACTAGAACACCAATATTACATACAGATAAAAGTATACCTGGCCCCGTAAAATTATCCAGCATCACTCATAACAGAACTACTCACTATATAGGACTACTACTCCCATTATCAAATATCAATGTAAAGAAGAACTACTCCCTACTAATACTACAACTATTTAGACTACCATTCTCATTTTCCACCACAACTAACCATAAGCCCTCATTTCTTGCATCACTGCAATTACAAAAGTGGAACTACAACTTCCATCATCCAACACTGCACATTTGCTACAATACAAATACATCCACCTGTGACTCTATAAATACACAGAGGCCAAGAAGTCAACAAGAAACCCGACACATAAAGCGTCCCAACACAGTGATACAACATTACCAGAGCAAACCCTCTCCACGGGACAGCACAGCGCACAACATACACAACTCTGCATCACCACACACTGCATCACCATGAGATGCTATACACACACACAACACTGCATCACCACGAACCACCACACACACACAAACACTGCATCACCACGAACCACCATACACACACAAACACTGCATCACCACGAACCACCATACACACACAAACACTGCATCACCACGAGATACTACACACACACACAACACTGCATCACCACGAACCACCACACACACACACAAACACTGCATCACCACGAACCACCATACAAAACACACAAACACTGCATCACCACGAACCACCATACAAAACACACAAACACTGCATCACCACGAACCACCATACAAAACACACAAACACTGCATCACCACAAGATACTACATACACAACACTGCATCACAACGTGATACTAATACACAACACTGCATCACCACGTAATACCACACACACACAACACTGCATCACGAGATACTAAATACACACACAAACACAACATCAACACGAGACACTACAGGCACACACACACAATACTGCATCACCACGAAACACCACACACAACACTGCATCACCACGAGATACTACACACACACACACAACACTGCATCACCAGGAACCATCACACACAACACTGCATCACCACAAGATACTACACACACAACACTGCATCACAACGTGATACTACACACACAAAAAACACTGCATTCCCACGTCATACTACTACACAACACTGCATCACCACGTAATACCACACACACACACACACAACACTGCATCACGAGATACTAAATACACACACAAACACAACATCAACACGAGAAACTACAGGCACACACACACACAATACTGCATCACCACGAACCACCACACACAACACTGCATCGACACAAGATACTACACACACACACAATACTGCATCACCACGAACCACCACACACAACACTGCATCACCACAAGATACTACACACACACACACACACTGCATCACCACGAACCACCACACACACACACACAACACTGCATCACCACAAGATACTACACACACACACACACAACACTGCATCACAACGTGAAACTACACACACAAAAAAAACACTGCATCCCCACGACATACTACTACACAACACTGCATCACCACACACACACACACACAATACTGCATCACCACGAGATACTACTACACAATACTGCATCACCACACACACACACAATACTGCATCACCACGAGATACTACAGACACACACACACACAATACTGCATCACCACGAGCCGCTACACACACACAATACTGAATCACCATAAGATACTACACATACACACAAACTGCATCACCACGCGACACTCCACAATAGTGCATCACCAAAAGATACTACACAACACTGCATCACTATGAGATACTACACACGAGCACAGATCACACAACAAAGCGGGGCACATATCTGCCGTACATAACATGAATGCTCCATAAATTCAGCAAAATACAACATAAAAAATAAGTAATGTATGTACACAGTGACTCCACCAGCAGAATAGTGAGCGCAGCTCTGGAGTATAATACAGGATGTAACTCCGGATCAGTACAGGATAAGTAATGTAATGTATGTACACAGTGACTCCACCAGCAGAATAGTGAGTGCAGCTCTGGAGTATAATACAGGATATAACTCAGGATCAGTGCAGGATAAGTAATGTAATGTATGTACACAGTGACTCCACCAGCAGAATAGTGAGTGCAGCTCTGGAGTATAATACAGGATGTAACTCAGGATCAGTACAGGATAAGTAATGTAATGTATGTACACAGTGACTCCACCAGCAGAATAGTGAGTGCAGCTCTGGAGTATAATACAGGATATAACTCAGGATCGGTACAGGATAAGTAATGTAATGTATGTACACAGTGACTCCACCAGCAGAATAGTGAGTGCAGCTCTGGAGTATAATACAGGATATAACTCAGGATCAGTACAGGATAAGTAATGTAATGTATGTACATAGTGACTCCACCAGCAGAATAGTGAGTGCAGCTCTGGAGTATAATACAGGATGTAACTCAGGATCAGTACAGGATAAGTAATGTAATGTATGTACACAGTGACTCCACCAGCAGAATAGTGAGTGCAGCTCTGGAGTATAATACAGGATGTAACTCCGGATCAGTACAGGATAAGTAATGTAATGTATGTACACAGTGACTCCACCAGCGGAATAGTGAGTGCAGCTCTGGAGTATAATACAGGATGTAACTCAGGATTAGTACAGGATAAGTAATGTAATGTATGTACATAGTGACTCCACCAGCAGAATAGTGAGTGCAGCTCTGGAGTATAATACAGGATGTAACTCAGGATCAGTACAGGATAAGTAATGTAATGTATGTACACAATTACTCCACCAGCAGAATAGTGAGTGCAGCTCTGGAGTATAATACAGGATGTAACTCAGGATCAGATAGTACAGGATAACTAATGCAATGTATGTACACAGTGACTCCACCAGAAGAATAGTGAGTGCAGCTCTGGAGTATAATACAGGATGTAACTCAGGATCCCTACAGGATAAGTAATGAAATGTATGTACACAGCAACACCACCAGCAGAATAGTGAGTGCAGCTCTGGGGTATAATACAGGACGTAGCTCAGGATCAGTAATGTAATGTATGTACACAGTGACTCCACCAGCAGAATAGTGAGTGCAGCACTGGAGTATAATACAGGATGTAACTCAGGATCAGTGCAGGATAAGTAATGTGATGTATGTAGACAGTGACTCCACCAGCGGAATAGTGAGTGCAGCTCTGGAGTATAATACAGGATATAACTCAGGATCAGTACAGGATAAGTAATGTAATGTATATACATAGTGACTCCACCAGCAGAATAGTGAGTGTAGCTCTGGAGCATAATACAGGATGTAACTCAGGATCAGTACAGGATAAGTAATGTATGTACACAGTGACTCCACCAGAAGAATACTGAGTACAGCTCTGGAGTATAATACAAGATGTAACTCAGGATCAGTACAGGATAAGTAATGTATGTACACAGTGACTCCACCAGCAGAATAGTGAGTGCAGCTCTGGAGTATAATACTTGATGTAACTCAGGATCAGTACAGGATAAGTAATGTAATGTATGTACACAGTGACTCCACCGGGAGAATAGTGAGTGCAGCTCTGGAGTATAATACAGGATATAACTCAGGATCAGTACAGGATAAGTAATGTAATGTATGTACACAGTGACTCCACCGGGAGAATAGTGAGTGCAGCTCTGGAGTATAATACAGGATATAACTCAGGATCAGTACAGGATAAGTAATGTAATGTATGTACACAGTGACTCCACCGGGAGAATAGTGAGTGCAGCTCTGGAGTATAATACTTGATGTAACTCAGGATCAGTACAGGATAAGTAATGTAATGTATGTACACAGTGACTCCACCGGGAGAATAGTGAGTGCAGCTCTGGGGTATAATACAGGATGTAACTCAGGATCAGTACAGGATAAGTAATGCATGTACACAGTGACTCCACCAGCAGAATAGTGAGTGCAGCTCTGGAGTATAATACAGGATGTAACTCAGGATCAGTACAGGATAAGTCATGTAATGTATGTACACAGTGACTCCACCAGCAGAATAGTGAGTGCAGCTCTGGGGTATAATACAGGATATAACTCAGGATCAGTACAGGATAAGTAATGTAATGTATGTACACAGTGACTCCACCAGCAGAATAGTGAGTGCAGCTCTGGAGCATAATACAGGATGTAACTCAGGATCAGTACAGGATAAGTAATGTATGTACACAGTGACTCCACCAGAAGAATACTGAGTACAGCTCTGGAGTATAATACAAGATGTAACTCAGGATCAGTACAGGATAAGTAATGTAATGTATGTACACAGTGACTCCACCAGCAGAACAGTGAGTGCAGCTCTGGTATATAATACAGGATATAACTCAGGATCAGTACTGGATAAGTAATGTGATGTATGTACACATTGACACCACCAGCGGAATAGTGAGTGCAGCTCTGGAGTATAATACAGGATGTAACTCAGGATTAGTACAGGATAAGTAATGTAATGTATGTACATAGTGACTCCACCAGCAGAATAGTGAGTGCAGCTCTGGAGTATAATACAGGATATAACGCAGGATCAGTACAGGATAAGTAATGTAATGTATGTACACAGTGACTCCACCAGCAGAATAGTGAGTGCAGCTCTGGAGTATAATACAGGATGTAACTCAGGATCAGTACAGGATAAGTAATGTATGTACACAGTGACTCCACCAGCAGAATAGTGAGTGCAGCTCTGGTGTATAATACAGGATGTAACTCAGGATCAGTACAGGATAAGTAATGTAATGTATGTACACAGTGACTCCACCAGCAGAATAGTGAGTGCAGCTCTGGTATATAATACAGGATATAACTCAGGATCAGTACTGGATAAGTAATGTGATGTATGTACACATTGACACCACCAGCGGAATAGTGAGTGCAGCTCTGGAGTATAATACAGGATGTAACTCAGGATTAGTACAGGATAAGTAATGTAATGTATGTACATAGTGACTCCACCAGCAGAATAGTGAGTGCAGCTCTGGAGTATAATACAGGATGTAACTCAGGATCAGATAGTACAGGATAACTAATGCAATGTATGTACACAGTGACTCCACCAGAAGAATAGTGAGTGCAGCTCTGGAGTATAATACAGGATGTAACTCAGGATCCCTACAGGATAAGTAATGAAATGTATGTACACAGCAACACCACCAGCAGAATAGTGAGTGCAGCTCTGGGGTATAATACAGGACGTAGCTCAGGATCAGTAATGTATGTACACAGTGACTCCACCAGCGGAATAGTGAGTGCAGCTCTGGAGTATAATACAGGATATAACTCAGGATCAGTACAGGATAAGTAATGTAATGTATGTACACAGTGACTCCACCAGCAGAATAGTGAGTGTAGCTCTGGAGCATAATACAGGATGTAACTCAGGATCAGTACAGGATAAGTAATGTATGTACACAGTGACTCCACCAGAAGAATACTGAGTACAGCTCTGGAGTATAATACAAGATGTAACTCAGGATCAGTACAGGATAAGTAATGTATGTACACAGTGACTCCACCAGCAGAATAGTGAGTGCAGCTCTGGAGTATAATACTTGATGTAACTCAGGATCAGTACAGGATAAGTAATGTAATGTATGTACACAGTGACTCCACCGGGAGAATAGTGAGTGCAGCTCTGGAGTATAATACAGGATATAACTCAGGATCAGTACAGGATAAGTAATGTAATGTATGTACACAGTGACTCCACCGGGAGAATAGTGAGTGCAGCTCTGGAGTATAATACAGGATATAACTCAGGATCAGTACAGGATAAGTAATGTAATGTATGTACACAGTGACTCCACCAGCAGAATAGTGAGTGCAGCTCTGGAGTATAATACAGGATGTAACTCAGGATCAGTACAGGATAAGTAATGCATGTACACAGTGACTCCACCAGCAGAATAGTGAGTGCAGCTCTGGAGTATAATACAGGATGTAACTCAGGATCAGTACAGGATAAGTCATGTAATGTATGTACACAGTGACTCCACCAGCAGAATAGTGAGGCCAGCTCTGGGGTATAATACAGGATATAACTCAGGATCAGTACAGGATAAGTAATGTAATGTATGTACACAGTGACTCCACCAGCAGAATAGTGAGTGCAGCTCTGGAGTATAATACAGGATATAACTCAGGATCAGTACAGGATAAGTAATGTAATGTATGTACACGGTGACTCCACCAGCAGAATAGGGAGTGGGCTGTCATCCGGTAGTAACGTCTGATTGGTTCCCGTCGCTGATAGAGGTGCGATACAGATGTGATTGGGGAATCTGACAATTTGTACAAAGTAGTAATAAAATATAACTAGTCAGCTACAATCACTGAAGCATCTGTAGACTTGGGAGAACTACAACCCCCAGCAACAGTTCTAAAGCTGGTGAGGTCGGCACAGGCCAGACACGTGTTACATGAATAATGCAGATTTTGGTACCGAAGCAAGAGGTCCCAGAGAAAAAGCATACAGGGGCCACAGAGGATTTTCTGTAAGTCAGCTGGGCCCCTGAGTCACCCAGAACAAAGCCAGGAAGGTTCAGAACTGGGGCCCCAAAGAACTTGCAATGTGGCCCAGAGAGTGACCTCTTCACATGAGTAGATGTTGATAACAGGTGCACACTCTGCAGGTCTCCCCTCTGGGGGCCTAAGATACAGAGGAGTGAATGCAGGGAACTACATTTTAAAAGGAGTGTAGGGAGGGGTTTAATGGGGCCCCCCAGGTGTGCTAGAATGTTTAAAAGCTACGGTTTAGTTAGATTTACATAACTGTATGGAGGGCTCCTCTGCTGATCGGGGTCTATGGAGGGCCACTCGGCTGTGTAGGGGCGTATGGAGGGCCCCCTCGGCTGTACAGGGGCGTATGGAGGGCCCCTCGGCAGTACAGGGGTCTATGGAGGGCCCCTCGGCTGTACAGGGGTGCATGGAGGGCCCCTCGGCTGTACAGGGGTGCATGGAGGGCCCCTCGGCTGTACAGGGGTGCATGGAGGGCCCCTCGGCTGTACAGGGGTGCATGGAGGGCCCCTCGGCTGTACAGGGGTGCATGGAGGGCCCCTCGGCTGTACAGGGGTGCATGGAGGGCCCCTCGGCTGTACAGGGGTGCATGGAGGGCCCCTCGGCTGTACAGGGGTGCATGGAGGGCCCCTCGGCTGTACAGGGGTGCATGGAGGGCCCCTCGGCTGTACAGGGGTGCATGGAGGGCCCCTCGGCTGTACAGGGGTGCATGGAGGGCCCCTCGGCTGTACAGGGGTGCATGGAGGGCCCCTCGGCTGTACAGGGGTGCATGGAGGGCCCCTCGGCTGTACAGGGGTGCATGGAGGGCCCCTCGGCTGTACAGGGGTGCATGGAGGGCCCCTCGGCTGTACAGGGGTGCATGGAGGGCCCCTCGGCTGTACAGGGGTGCATGGAGGGCCCCTCGGCTGTACAGGGGTGCATGGAGGGCCCCTCGGCTGTACAGGGGTGCATGGAGGGCCCCTCGGCTGTACAGGGGTGCATGGAGGGCCCCTCGGCTGTACATGGGCGCATGGAGGGCATCTCGGCTGTACATGGGCGCATGGAGGGCCCCTCGGCTGTACAGGGGTGCATTGAGGGCCCCTCGGCTGTACAGGGGCGCATGGAGGGCCCCTCGGCTGTACAGGGGCCTATGGAGGGCCGCTCGGATGTGTAGGGGCCTATGGAGGGCCGCTCATGTGTCCAGGATTGAATGGCAGCCCCCTCATTTCTCGTCTTAAGTCAGAAATCCCGACAGGCCTCTACAGTACACGGCCCTCCCAGGCCACAGAGCAGTCTCCCCAGAGCATGAGCCCCATGCCCCCCACAGTCCGGACACATACATGTACATGATACAGGGTGTGCGCCCCCTCCTCACACACAACACCCGGCGACTCACCTCTCACTCTCCCCCTGTGTATGGAGACGGCCGTGACGGGCAGACGTCACCCACCAATCAGCAACTCCGCCACCGGCGCTATCAGCCAATGACTGCTCAGTTGGGCGGGGCTTAAACGCAGACCCCCCTCTCTTCTCCTCTTCTGCATGGAATCATGTGGGAATGTCAGGCCAATATGGCGCGGCCCCCGCTGCATGCCGGGAGATGTAGTCTCCCCCCACATGGCCCTGTGTCATTCCTCCACCTGGGTAATAATGGGGATGAGGTCAGAGCGCGGCGGTGGCAGAGCCCAGCCCCCAATCCGGCATGAGGGTCGTATCCAAAATACTACCAGTCAGGCCTGGGCCTTTCTACCCCCTCTAACTGCTGCCAGTGCGTCACCCATACACTGCAAAGTACTGTTATATATACAGAGGTAGCAGAGCTGAGAGAGATAACAGTGATAATTCTGAGCACAGATAATGTAGCTGTTACCTGCAGTCCTATGTCCTATGTAATACCACAGATAACACAGTGATAACTCTCTGAGTACAGATAATGTAGTAATGTTACCTACAGTCCTATGTAACACCACAGATAACACAGTAATAACTCTGATTACAGATAATGTAGTAGTGTTACCTGCAGTCCTATGTAACACCACAGATAACACAGTAATAACTCTGATTACAGATAATGTAGTAGATGTTACCTGCAGTCCTATGTAACACCACAGATAACACAGTGATAACTCTCTGATTACAGATAATGTAGTAGTGTTACCTGCAGTCCTATGTAACACCACAGATAACACAGTGATAACTCTCTGAGTACAGATAATGTAGTAGATATTACCTGCAGTCCTATGTAACACCACAGATAACACAGTGATAACTCTCTGAGTACAGATAATGTAGTAGATGTTACCTGCAGTCCTATGTAACACCACAGATAACACAGTGATAACTCTCTGAGTACAGATACTATAGTAGATGTTACTTGCAGTCCTATGTAACACCACAGATAACACAGTAATAACTCTGAGTACAGATAATGTAGTAGTGTTACCTGCAGTCCTATGTAACACCACAGATAACAGTGATAACTCTCTGAGTACAGATAATGTAGTAGGGTTACCTGCAGTCCTAGGTAACACCACAGATAACACAGTGATAACTCCGTGAGTACAGATAATGTAGTAGGTGTTACCTGCAGTCCTATGTAGCATCACAGATAACACAGTGATGTCTCTGAGTACAGATAATGTACTAGATGTTACTGCAGTCCTATGTAACACCACAGATAACACAGTGATAACTCTGAGAACAGATAATGTAGTAGTGTTACCTGCAGTCCTATGTAACACCACAGATAACACACAGTGATAACTCCGTGAGTACAGATAATGTAGTAGATATTACCTGCAGTCCTATGTAACACCACAGATAACACAGTGATAACTCTCTGAGTACAGATAATGTAGTAGATGTTACCTGCAGTCCTATGTAACACCACAGATAACACACAGTGATAACTCTCTGAGTACAGATAATGTACATGTTACCAGCAGTCCTATGTAACATCACAGATAACACAGTGATAACTCTCTGAGTACAGATAATGAAGTAGATGTTGCCTGCAGTCCTATGTAACACCACAGATAACACAGTGATAACTCTCTGATTACAGATAATGTAGTAGATGTTACCTGCAGTCCTATGTAACACCACAGATAACACACAGTGATAACTCCGTGAGTACAGATAATGAAGTAGGTGTTACCTGCAGTCCTATGTAGCACCACAGATAACACAGTGATGTCTCTGAGTACAGATAATGTAGTAGATATTACCTGCAGTCCTATGTAACACCACAGATAACATAGTGATAACTCTCTGATTACAGATAATGTAGTAGTGTTACCTGCAGTCCTATGTAACACCACAGATAACACAGTGATAACTCTCTGAGTACAGGTAATGTAGTAGATGTTACCTGCAGTCCTATGTAACACCACAGATAACACAGTGATAACTCTGAGTACAGATAATGTAGTAGATGTTACCTGCAGTCCTATGTAACACCACAGATAACACACAGTGATAACTCCGTGAGTACAGATAATGCAGTAGGTGTTACCTGCAGTCCTATGTAGCCCCACAGATAACACAGTGATAACTCTGAGTACAGATAATGTAGTAGATGTTACCTGCAGTCCTATGTAACACCACAGATAACACAGTGATAACTCTCTGAGTACAGATAATTTAGTAGTGTTACCTGCAGTCCTATGTAACACCACAGATAACACAGTGATAACTCTCTGAGTACAGATAATGTAGTAGATGTTACCTGCAGTCCTATGTAACACCACAGATAACACACAGTGATAACTCTCTGAGTACAGATAATGTAGTAGATTATACCTGCAGTCCTATGTAACACCACAGATAACACAGTGATAACTCTCTGAGTACAGATAATGTAGTAGATGTTACCTGCAGTCCTATGTAACACTGCAGATAACACACAGTGATAACTCTCTGAGTACAGATAATGTAGTAGAGGTCACCTGCAGTCCTATGTAACACCACAGATAACACAGTGATAACTCTGAGTTCAGATAATGTAGTAGATGTCACCTGCAGTCCTATGTAACACCACAGATAACACAGTGATAACTCTCTGAGTAAAGATAATGTAGTAGATGTTACCTGCAGTCCTATGTAACACCACAGATAACACAGTGATAACTCTCTGATTACAGATAATATAGTAGATGTTACCTGCAGTCCTATGTAACACTACAGATAACACAGTGATAACTCTATGATTACAGATAATATAGTAGATGTTATCTGCAGTCCTATGTAACACCACATATAACACAGTGATAACTCTCTGATTACAGATAATGTAGTAGATGTTACCTGCAGTCCTATGTAACACTACAGATAACACAGTGATAACTCTCTGATTACAGATAATATAGTAGATGTTATCTGCAGTCCTATGTAACACCACAGATAAGACCGTGATAACTCTCTAAATACAGATAATGTAGTAGATGTTATCTTCAGTCCTATGTAACACCACAGATAACAGTAATAACTCTCTAAATACAGATAATGTAGTAGCGTTACCTGCAGTCCTATGTAACACAACAGATAACCCGCAGCGATAATTCTGAGTACAGATAATGGAGTGGATGTTACCTGCAGTCCTATGTAACACCACAGATAACACAGTGATAACTCTCTGATTACAGATAATGTAGTGGATGTTATCTGCAGTCCTATGTAACACCACAGATAACACAGTGATAACTCTGAGTACAGATAATGTAGTAGTGTTACCTGCAGTCCTATGTAACACCACAGATAACACAGTAATAACTCTGATTACAGATAATGTAGTAGATGTTACCTGCAGACCTATGTAACACCACAGATAACACAGTGATAACTCTCTGAGTACAGATAATGTAGTAGATGTTACCTGCAGTCCTATGTAACACCACAGATAACACAGTGATAACTCTCTGATTACAGATAATGTAGTAGTGTTACCTGCAGTCCTATGTAACACCACAGATAACACAGTGATAACTCTCTGAGTACAGATAATGTAGTAGATATTACCTGCAGTCCTATGTAACACCACAGATAACACAGTGATAACTCTCTGAGTACAGATAATGTAGTAGATGTTACCTGCAGTCCTATGTAACACCACAGATAACACAGTGATAACTCTCTGAGTACAGATACTATAGTAGATGTTACTTGCAGTCCTATGTAACACCACAGATAACACAGTGATAACTCTCTGAGTACAGATAATGTAGTAGTGTTACCTGCAGTCCTATGTAACACCACAGATAACAGTGCTAACTCTCTGAGTACAGATAATGTAGTAGGGTTACCTGCAGTCCTAGGTAACACCACAGATAACACAGTGATAACTCCGTGAGTACAGATAATGTAGTAGGTGTTACCTGCAGTCCTATGTAGCATCACAGATAACACAGTGATGTCTCTGAGTACAGATAATGTAGTAGATATTACCTGCAGTCCTATGTAACACCACAGATAACATAGTGATAACTCTCTGATTACAGATAATGTAGTAGTGTTACCTGCAGTCCTATGTAACACCACAGATAACACAGTGATAACTCTCTGAGTACAGATAATGTAGTAGATGTTACCTGCAGTCCTATGTAACACCACAGATAACACAGTGATAACTCTCTGAGTACAGATAATGTAGTAGATGTTACCTGCAGTCCTATGTAACACCACAGATAACACAGTGATAACTCTCTGAGTACAGATAATGTAGTAGTGTTACCTGCAGTCCTATGTAACACCACAGATAACACAGTGATAACTCTCTGAGTACAGATAATGTAGTAGATGTTACCTGCAGTCCTATGTAACACCACAGATAACACACAGTGATAACTCTCTGAGTACAGATAATGTAGTAGATTATACCTGCAGTCCTATGTAACACCACAGATAACACAGTGATAACTCTGAGTACAGATAATGTAGTAGATGTTACCTGCAGTCCTATGTAACACCACAGATAACACAGTGCTAACTCTCTGATTACAGATAATGTAGTAGTGTTACCTGCAGTCCTATGTAACACTGCAGATAACACACAGTGATAACTCTCTGAGTACAGATAATGTAGTAGAGGTCACCTGCAGTCCTATGTAACACCACAGATAACACAGTGATAACTCTCTGAGTAAAGATAATGTAGTAGATGTTACCTGCAGTCCTATGTAACACTACAGATAACACAGTGATAACTCTCTGATTACAGATAATATAGTAGATGTTACCTGCAGTCCTATGTAACACTACAGATAGCACAGTGATAACTCTCTGATTACAGATAATATAGTAGATGTTATCTGCAGTCCTATGTAACACCACAGATAACACAGTGATAACTCTCTGATTACAGATAATGTAGTAGATGTTACCTGCAGTCCTATGTAACACTACAGATAACACAGTGATAACTCTCTGATTACAGATAATATAGTAGATGTTATCTGCAGTCCTATGTAACACCACAGATAAGACCGTGATAACTCTCTAAATACAGATAATGTAGTAGATGTTATCTGCAGTCCTATGTAACACCACAGATAACAGTAATAACTCTCTAAATACAGATAATGTAGTAGCGTTACCTGCAGTCCTATGTAACACAACAGATAACCCGCAGCGATAATTCTGAGTACAGATAATGTAGTGGATGTTACCTGCAGTCCTATGTAACACCACAGATAACACAGTGATAACTCTCTGATTACAGATAATGTAGTGGATGTTATCTGCAGTCCTATGTAACACCACAGATAACACAGTGATAACTCTCTGAGTACAGATAATGTAGTAGTGTTACCTGCAGTCCTATGTAACACCACAGATAACACAGTGATAACTCTGAGTACAGATAATGTAGTATATGTTACCTGCAGTCCTATGTAACATCACAGATAACACCGTGATAACTCTCTGAGTACAGATAATGTAGTAGATGTTGCCTGCAGTCCTATGTAACACCACAGATAACACAGTGATAACTCTCTCAGTACAGATAATGTAGATGTTACCTGCAGTCCTATGTAACATCACAGATAACACCGTGATAACTCTCTGAGTACAGATAATGTAGTAGATGTTACCTGCAGTCCTATGTAACACCACAGATAACACAGTGATAAATCTCTGAATACAGGTAATGTAGTAGTGTTACGTGCAGTCCTATGTAACACCACAGATAACATAGTGATAACTCTCTGAGTACAGATAATGTAGTAGATGTTACCTGCAGTCCTATGTAACACCATAGATAACACAGTGATAACTCTCTGAGTACAGATAATGTAGTAGATGTTACCTGCAGTCCTATGTAACACCACAGATAACACAGTGATAACTCTCTGAGTACAGATAATGTAGTAGATGTTGCCTGCAGTCCAATGTAACACCACAGATAACACAGTGATAACTCTCTGATTACAGATTATGTAGTAGATGTTACCTGCAGTCCTATGTAACACCACAGATAACACACAGTGATAACTCTGTGAGTACAGATAATGCAGTAGGTGTTACCTGCAGTCCTATGTAGCACCACAGATAACACAGTGATGTCTCTGAGTACAGATAATGTAGTAGATGTTACTGCAGTCCTATGTAACACCACAGATAACACACAGTGATAACTCTCTGAGCACAGATAATGTAGTATATGTTACTGCAGTCCTATGTAACACCACAGATAACACACAGTGATAACTCTCTGAGCACAGATTCTGTAGTAGATGTTACCTGCAGTCCTATGTAACACCACAGATAACACAGTGATAACTCTCTGAGTATAGATAATGTAGTAGTGTTACCTGCAGTCCTATGTAATACCACAGATAACACAGTGATAACTCTCTGAGTACAGATAATGTAGTAGTGTTACCTGCAGTCCTATGTAACACCACAGATAACACAGTGATAACTCTCTGAGTACAGATAATGTAGTAGATGTTACCTGCAGTCCTATGTAACACCACAGATAACACAGTGATAACTCTCTGATTACAGATAATGTAGTAGATGTTACCTGCAGTCCTATGTAACACCACAGATAACACACAGTGATAACTCTGTGAGTACAGATAATGCAGTAGGTATTACCTGCAGTCCTATGTAGCACCACAGATAACACAGTGATGTCTCTGAGTACAGATAATGTAGTAGATGTTACTGCAGTCCTATGTAACACCACAGATAACACACAGTGATAACTCTCTGAGCACAGATTCTGTAGTAGATGTTACCTGCAGTCCTATGTAACACCACAGATAACACAGTGATAACTCTCTGAGTACAGATAATGTAGTAGTGTTACCTGCAGTCCTATGTAACACCACAGATAACACAGTGATAACTCTCTGAGTACAGATAATGTAGTAGATGTTACCTGCAGTCCTATGTAACACTACAGATAACACAGTGATAACTCTCTGATTACAGATAATGTGGTAGATGTTACCTGCAGTCCTATGTAACACCACAGATAACACAGTGATAACTCTCTGAGTACAGATAATGTAGTAGATGTTACCTGCAGTCCTATGTAACACCACAGATAACACAGTGATAACTCTCTGATTACAGATAACGTAGTAGATGTTACCTGCAGTCCTATGTAACACCATTTATTACACAGTGATAACTCTCTGAGTACAGATAATGTAGTAGATGTCACCTGCAGTCCTATGTAACACCACAGATAACACACAGTGATAACTCTCTGAGTACAGATAATGTAGTAGTGTTACCTGCAGTCCTATGTAACACCACAGATAACACAGTGATAACTCTCTGATTACAGATAATGTAGTAGATGTTACCTGCAGTCCTATGTAACACTAAAGATAACACAGTGATAACTCTCTGATTACAGATAATTTAGTAGATGTTACCTGCAGTCCTATGTAACACCACAGATAACACAGTGATAGCTCTGAGTACAGATAATGTAGTAGATGTTACCTGCAGTCCTAAGTATCACCACAGATATCAGTGATAACTCTCGGAGTACAGATAATGTAGTAGATGTTACTTGCAGTCCTATGTAACACCACAGATAACAGTGATAACTCTCTGAGTACAGATAATGTAGTAGATGTTACCTGCAGTCCTATGTAACACCACAGATAACACAGTGATAACTCTCTGAGCACAGATAATGTAGCTGTTACCTGCAGTCCTATGTAACACCACAGATAACAGTGATAGCTCTCTGAGTACAGATAATGTAGTAGATGTTGCTTGCAGTCCTATGTAACACCACAGATAATACAGTGATAACGTTCTGAGTATAGATAATGTAGTTGTAAAGGATCTGCCAGACACAGCTTCTGTGTCGACGCCCGTGGTTAATCAGTCTGCATCTGCTCCTAGGTCTAATAGAGTGACTCAATCTGCTACCACTCAGGCTGGTAGGCTGAGGAGTAGGAGAACCTATCACAGCCTGGCCAGACGGTTCTAGCTCCCGCCCTCGGTCTATTTACACCTTCATTTGCTTCTTGTCTTTGCCTGTGATTCTCTCTTGTTTCCTGGCTCTGCTGTTCCTGCTAGTACTATTGTCCTCTGCTTCATATTGACCCTGGCTTTACTAACTACGCTCCTGATCTGCGTTTGGCACCTCGTGCACTCCTGGTTTGACTCGGCTTGCTCACGGTGTTGCCGTGGGCAACTGCCCCATTTCCCTTAGCTTCTGTGTACCCTTGTCTGTGTAAAGGATCTGCCGGGCACAGCTTCTGTATCCACGCCCATAGGTAATCAGTCTGCACCTGCTTCTATGTCTGTGAGACTGACTCCATCTTCCACCACCCAGGATGGCAGGCTTAGGAGTGGGAGAGCCTATCACAGCCTGGCCAGACAGAGCTAGCTCCCGCCCTCTGTCTATTTATACCTGCCTTTCCTGTTCCTCCTTTGCTTGTGATTCTTCTCTGTTGGTTTCCTGGCTCTGCTGCAGCTTCTTGAACTACTGATCCTCTGCTTGTGATTGACCTTGGCTTTTCTGACCACTCTTCTGCTCTGCGTTTTTGTACCTCGCTCATCTCCTGGTTTGACTCGGCTCGTTCACCTCGCTTGTTGCTCACGGTGTTCCCGTGGGCAATTTCCCCATTTCCCTGGCTTCTTTGTACCCTTGTCTGTTTGTCTGTCCTGCACCTATTGAGTGTAGGGATCGTCGCCCAGTTGTACCCTGTCGCCTAGGGCGGGTCGTTGCAAGTAGGCAGGGACTGAGTGGCGGGTAGATTAGGGCTCACTTGTCTGTTTCCCTACCCTGACATTACATAATCACAAGCCCATATACCTAGTCTACCCTGGTCCCTGACACTACTATGGACCCCCTTGAGACCCTGGCTCAGCAAATGCAGGGCCTCTCCCTACAGGTCCAGGCCCTGGCTCAGAGGGACAACCAGCCTGATGCTGCCCTGGTAGTGCCCCTCACCTCACCTCTTGAACCCCACCTCAAGTTGCCTGACCGGTTCTCAGGGGTCCGGAAGACTTTTTTCTCCTTTCGGGAGAGTTGTAGGCTCTATTTTTGCTTAAAGCCCCACTCCTCAGGTTCTGAGAGCCAGCGGGTGGGTATAATTATGTCCCGGCTCCAGGACGGGCCCCAAGAATGGGCCTTCTCCTTGGCTCCTGACGCCCCTGAACTTTCCTCCGTTGATCTTTTCTTTTCTGCTCTCGGGCTCATTTATGACGAGACTGACAAGACTGCCTTTGCCGAGAGTCAGCTGGTGACCTTACGTCAGGGTAAGAGACCTGTTGAGGAGTATTGCTCTGACTTTAGGAAGTGGTGCGTAGCTTCTCGGTGGAATGACCCTGCCTTAAGGTGCCAGTTTAGATTGGGTCTGTCGAACGCCCTGAAAGACCTGCTAGTTAGCTATCCCTCTTCTGACTCCCTAGACCAGGTTATGGCTTTAGCGGTACGACTTGACCGCCGTCTCAGGGAACGACGACTTGAACGTGTTTGTGTTTTCCCCTCTGACTCCCCCATGATGCCTCCCGAGGTTCCGTTGCTTCGTTCTTCCACGGAAGACTCGGAGGTACCTATGCAACTCGGGGCCTCCGTGTCCCCCCAACAACGTAGAGAGTTCCGCAGGAAGAATGGTCCCTGCTTCTACTGTGGGGATGACAAGCATCAAGTGAACAACTGTCCTAGGCGTAAGAATAAGCAGCCGGAAGAACTTCCGCGCCTAAGTGATCATCGGGGAGGTCACTTGGGCGCACAGGTATTTCCCGTAAATATGAAACGTAATAAGATCTTGCTTCCCTTTCATGGCGCTTTTGGTGGTAGGTCTGCTACCGGCAGTGCCTTCGTGGATTCAGGGTCTTCTGCTAATATCATGTCTGTGGAATTTGCTATGTCTCTAGCTATGCCATTGATTGATTTGCCTAAACCAGTCCCGGTAGTGGGTATCGACTCCACTCCTCTTGCTAATGGTTATTTTACACAGCATACCCCTGTTTTTGAACTCCTTGTTGGCTCCATGCATTTGGAGCAGTGCTCTGTACTGTTGATGCAGGGATTATCGTCCGATTTGGTTTTAGGCCTTCCCTGGTTGCAGATGCATAATCCCACGATTGATTGGAATACTGGGGATCTTACCAAATGGGGTAATGAATGCTTGACGTCATGTTTTCCTGTTACTTCTATTTCTCTCCCTGAGGAGGTGAACACGCTACCTGAGTTTGTTCAGGACTTCGCTGATGTTTTCTCTAAAGAGGCCTCCGAAGTGTTACCACCTCATAGAGAATATGATTGCGCAATTGATTTGGTACCAGGAGCTAAGCTCCCTAAGGGTAGGATATTTAATCTCTCTTGTCCTGAACGTGAAGCCATGAGGGAGTATATCCAGGGATGCCTGGCCAAGGGTTACATTCGCCCCTCTACTTCTCGGGTAGGTGCTGGCTTCTTCTTCGTAGGGAAGAAGGATGGTGGTCTTAGGCCATGCATTGACTACCGAAACTTGAATAAGGTCACTGTAAGGAACCAGTATCCCCTTCCTTTGATTCCTGATCTCTTCAATCAGGTTCAGGGGGCCCAATGGTTCTCTAAGTTTGATCTACGGGGGGCTTATAACCTTATCCGCATCAAAGAGGGGGATGAGTGGAAAACTGCGTTTAACACGCCCGAAGGTCATTTAGAATACCTCGTCATGCCCTTTGGGTTGTGTAATGCTCCGGCGGTCTTCCAGAATTTCATAAATGAGGTTTTAAGAGACTACCTGGGGGTATTTCTTGTAGTGTACCTTGATGACATACTGGTGTTTTCCAAGGACTGGTCCTCCCACATTGAGCATGTCAGGAAGGTGCTCCAGGCCCTTCGGGAAAACAAACTGTTTGCTAAGACCGAAAAATGTGTGTTTGGGATGCAGGAGATACCGTTTTTGGGTCAAACCCTCACTCCTCATGAATTCCGCATGGACCCCGCCAAGGTCCAGGCTGTGGCTGAATGGGTCCAACCTGCCTCCCTGAAGGCGTTACAGTGTTTCTTGGGGTTCGCTAATTATTACAGGAGATTTATTGCTAACTTCTAAGCCTCTTACGGACCTCACTCGCAAGGGTGCTGATCTCCTCCTTTGGCCTCCTGAGGCTGTCCAGGCTTTTGAGGTCCTTAAGAAGTGCTTTATCTCGGCCCCAGTGCTGGTTCAGCCCAACCAAATGGAGCCATTTATCGTGGAGGTTGACGCATCCGAGGTGGGAGTGGGGGCTGTCTTGTCCCAGGGTACCAGGTCCCTCACCCATCTCCGCCCCTGTGCCTACTTCTCCAGGAAGTTTTCGCCCACTGAGAGTAACTATGATATTGGCAACCGCGAACTCTTAGCCATTAAATGGGCATTTGAAGAGCGGCGCCACTTCCTGGAGGGGGCTAGGCACCAGGTTACGGTCCTTACCGACCACAAGAATCTGGTTTTCCTAGAATCTGCCCGGAGGCTAAACCCGAGACAAGCTCGATGGGCGTTATTTTTTTACCAGATTTAACTTTTTGGTCACCTATAGGGCTGGGTCTAAAAATATTAAGGCTGATGCACTGTCGCGTAGCTTCATGGCCAGCCCTCCTTCGGAGGAAGATCCTGCTTGTATTTTGCCTCCAGGTATAATCATTTCCTCTATTGATTCTGATTTAGTCTCTGAAATTGCGGCTGATCAAGGTTCAGCTCCCGGGAATCTTCCTGAGAACAAGCTGTTTGTTCCCCTGCAATTCCGGCTAAGGGTACTTAGGGAAAATCATGACTCCGCACTATCTGGTCATCCAGGCATCCTGGGTACCAAGCACCTCATTGCCAGAAACTATTGGTGGCCTGGGTTGCTCAAAGACGTTAAGGCCTACGTCGCCGCTTGTGAAGTTTGTGCTAGGTCCAAGACTCCCATGTCCCGACCAGCGGGCTTACTACGTTCTTTGCCCATTCCCCAGAGACCTTGGACCCATATCTCCATGGATTTCATCACCGATTTGCCTCCATCTCAAGGCAAGTCGGTGGTGTGGGTTGTAGTAGACCGCTTCAGTAAGATGTGCCACTTTGTGCCCCTCAAGAAACTACCCAATGCTAAGACGTTAGCTACCTTGTTTGTCAAACACATCCTGCGTCTCCATGGGGTCCCTGTCAATATTGTTTCTGACAGAGGGGTACAATTTGTTTCTTTGTTTTGGAGAGCCTTCTGTAAAAAGTTGGAGATTGATCTGTCCTTCTCCTCTGCCTTCCATCCTGAAACTAATGGCCAAACCGAGAGGACTAATCAGTCTCTAGAACAATATTTAAGGTGTTTTATCTCTGACTGTCAATATGATTGGGTCTCATTCATTCCCCTCGCCGAATTTTCCCTTAATAACCGAGTCAGTAACTCGTCAGGGGTCTCCCCCTTTTTCTGTAATTTTGGGTTTAATCCACGGTTCTCCTCCGTTTCACCTGGTAGTTCAAACAATCCCGAGGTAGATGTCGTTCATCGGGGACTGTGCACAGTCTGGGCTCAGGTTCAGAGGAACCTAGAGGAGTCCCAGAGCATACAAAAGACTCAGGCAGATAGAAGACGTTCTGCTAACCCCTTGTTTGTGGTCGGGGATCTGGTGTGGCTATCGTCAAAAAATTTGCGCCTTAAAGTCCCGTCCAAGAAGTTTGCTCCCCGGTTTATAGGGCCGTACAAGGTCATTGAAGTCCTTAACCCTGTCTCCTTCCGACTGGAGTTGCCCCCGTCTTTTCGAGTACACAACGTGTTTCCTCCTTAAACACTGCTCCCCGTCCTTGGCTCCCTCGAGGAAACCTCCGGTCCCTGTTCTCACCCCTGAGGGGGTAGAATTCGAGGTGGCCAAGATTGTGGTCCACCTAGAAAGGGTCCGGTGGCCCCTCATAAAATGGGGGGTACGGTAAAGGATCTGCCAGACACAACTTCTGTGTCGACGCCCATAGGTAATCAGTCTGCACCTGCTTCTATGTCTGTGAGACTGACTCCATCTTCCACCACTCAGGATGGCAGGCTTAGGAGTGGGAGAGCCTATCACAGCCTGGCCAAACGGAGCTAGCTCCCGCCCTCTGTCTATTTATACCTGCCTTTCCTGTTCCTCCTTTGCTTGTGATTCTTCTCTCTTGGTTTCCTGGCCCTGCTGCAGCTTCTTGAACTACTGATCCTCTGCTTGTGATTGACCTTGGCTTTTCTGACCACTCTTCTGCTCTGCGTTTTTGTACCTCGCTCATCTCCTGGTTTGACTCGGCTCGTTCACCTCGCTTGTTGCTCACAGTGTTCCCGTGGGCAACTTCCCCATTTCCCAGGCTTCTTTGTACCCTTGTCTGTTTGTCTGTCGTGCACCTATTGAGTGTAGGGACCGTCGCCCAGTTGTACGCTGTCGCCTAGCACGGGCCGTTGCAAGTAGGCAGGGACTGAGTGGCGGGTAGATTAGGGCTCACCTGTCTGTCTCCCTACCCCATCATTACAGTAGTAGTGTTACCTTCAGTCCTATGTAAAACCACAGATAACAGTGATAACTCTCTGAGTACAGATAATGTAGCAGTGTTACCTGCAGTCCTATGTAACACCACAGATAACACAGTGATAACTATCTGATTACAGATAATGTAGTAGATGTTACCTACAGTCCTATGCAACACCATTTATAACACAGTGATAAATCTCTGAGTACAGATAATGTACCAGTGTTACCTGCAGTCCTATGTAACACCACAGATAACATAGTGATAACTCTCTGACTATAGATAATGTAGTATATATTACCTGCAGTCCTATGTAACACCACAGATAACAGTGATAACTCTCCGAGTATAGATAATGTAGTAGATGTTACCTGCAGTCCTATGTAACACCACAGATAACACAGTGATAACTCTGAGTACAGATAATGTAGTAGATATTACCTGCAGTCCTATGTAACACCACAGATAACATAGTGATAACTCTCTGATTACAGATAATGTAGTAGATGTTACCTGCAGTCCTATGTAACACCACAGATAACACAGTGATAACTCTCTGATTACAGATAATGTAGTAGATGTTACCTGCAGTCCTATGTAACACCACAGATAACACAGTGATAACTATCTGATTACAGCTAATGTAGTAAATGTTACCCGCAGTCCTATGTAACACCACAGATAACAGTGATAACTCTCTGAGTATAGATAATGTAGTAGATGTTACCTGCAGTCCTATGTAACACCACAGATAACACAGTGATAACTCTGAGTACAGATAATGTAGTAGATATTACCTGCAGTCCTATGTAACACCACAGATAACATAGTGATAACTCTCTGATTACAGATAATGTAGTAGATGTTACCTGCAGTCCTATGTAACACCACAGATAACACAGTGATAACTCTCTGATTACAGATAATGTAGTAGATGTTACCTGCAGTCCTATGTAACACGATCTGCAGTTGCTGGGATTAAGACACATTTGGAGCTTTTACTGTATGAACCCAAAGTCTTAAAGGACGAGTGTCGCGGAAAAAAATTTTTTTATATCAATTTGCTTTTAGTGTTTTAGTAAAAAAAATGTTATTTATTTGTGTGTTTGTGTTTTACTTTTTTTTTATTTTTTCACTTTTTCTTGTCTATGGGGGCTGCCATTTTTTTTTCCATCTCTGTATGTGTCGATTAACGTCACATACACAGGGCCGGCCCTAGGATAGATGGCGCCCTGTGAGAAATGATCTTTCGGCGCCCCACCCCATCATTAAAAATTTTTTTCCTCAGGGCCCCCCTACCAAAAATTGTTTTGAGAAAGACAGAAAACGGCTAAGGACAAGTACTCCACTCGTAGGGTCTGTTCACACACGTTTTTTGTAAGGCAAAAAAAATCTGCCTCAAAATTCCTTCAGCAACTGACAGCGCCGTGTGACCTTTTTTTTTGTGTTTTTTCTTAAGCTTTTGAAGCGAATGCAAAAGACGCAGGAAAAAAAGCTCCAAACGAGCGCCGCACTTATCTTCTGCCTCCTATTAATTTCAATTGGAGGTCCGAGGTGGAAACCACTTGAAGACCATCAGCCCCCCACTCACAGCAAAATGACCATCAGCCCACCACTCACAGATTCCCCCTGTAGGTAGCGCCACACAGCCCCTTGTAGGTAGAGCCACACAGCCCCTTGTGGGTAGCACCAGACAGCCCCCTTGTAGGTAGAGCCACACAGCCCCTTGTGGGTAGAGCCACACAGCCCCTTGTGGGTAGCACCACACAGCCCCCTTGTGGGTAGAGCCACACAGCCCCTTGTGGGTAGCACCACACAGCCCCCTTGTGGGTAGAGCCACACAGCCCCTTGTGGGTAGCACCACACAGCCCCCTTGTGGGTAGCGCCAGACAGACCCCTTGTAGGTAGCGCCAGACAGCCCCCTTGTAGGTAGCGCCACACAGCCCCCTTGTAGATAGCGCCACACAGCCCCCTGTAGAGTGTGCCACACAGCCCCCTGTAGGGAGGGCCGCACAGCCCCGTGTAGGGAGGGCCGCACAGCCCCCTGTAGGGAGGGCCGCACAGCCCCCTGTAGGGAGGGCCGCACAGCCCCCTGTAGGGAGGGCCGCACAGCCCCCTGTGGGGGGTGCCGCAAAGCCCCCTGTAGGGAGTGTCGCACAGCCCCCTGTAGGGAGTGTCGCAAAGACCCCTGGTAGGGAGTCACACAGCCCACAGCCCCGTGGTAGGTAGTGCCACACAGCCCCCTGGTAGGGAGTGCCACACAGCCCCCTGGTTGGTAGTGCCCCACAGCCCCCTGGTTGGTAGTGCCCCACAGCCCCCTGGTTGGTAGTGCCCCACAGCCCCCTGGTAGGTAGTGCCACACAGCCCCCTAGTAGGTAGTGCCACACAGCCCCCTGGTAGGTAGTGCCACACTGCCCACAGCCCCCTTGTAGGTAGTGCAAGGACTACGAAATGACCGATAGCTGGCGGGCAATAGACATTCAAAAAAGGACAACTGTGCAGGAGCACACAAAATACCCAGCTTTCCCAGCTATCAAATAAATGTGTGGAAATAAACTAAGTTATAACTTTTATTTAGTCTGAGTAAAGGATCAATCCTTTTAGCTAGATTAAATAAAAGTTATATCTTAGTTTATTTCCACACTTTTTTTTTTATACCTGGGAAAGCTGGGTATTTTGTGTGCTCCTGCACAGTTGTCCTTTGTAGGTAGTGCCACACAGCCCACAGCCCCCCTGTAGATAGCAACCCCCCCTCCTTCCAGTAAAGATAGCGCCACCGTAGCTCCCTGAAGGAGCGTAATCCCCGTGTGGCCGGGGATTCCGGTCCTGGAGCGCTGCTTGATGCCTCTGTCCATATATGGACAGTGACATCAGGGAAAACTCCTGAAGCGGAATCCCCGGTCACAGCGTTGCAGACGCTATGACCGTCGATTCCACTCCAGGAGAAGCTCCTGACGTCTGTGTCCATGACGTCATTGGCTTCTCCTGGAGTGGAATCCCCGATTATAGAGTCTGCAATGCTGTGACCGGGGATTCCGCTTCAGGAGTTTTCCCTGATGTCACTGTCCATATTTGGACAGAGGCATCAAGCAGCGCTCCAGGACCGGAATCCCCGGCTACACGGGGATTCCGCTCCTTCAGGGAGCTACGGTGGCGCTATCCTGGATGGGGGGGGGTTTGATATCTACAGGGGGCACTATAGCAGAGCAAGGGAGGTATCTCCCTGCTCTGCTGTCTACTAGCGCCGCTGTAGCTGAAGGGAGCTACAGTGGCGCTAGTAGACAGCAGAGCAGGGAGATACCTCCCTGCTCTGCTATAGTGCCGTCGCTACCGCTATAGCAGCCACAGCAGCGGCTAGCGGCGCCACCGCCCTCATGCCCGGTGTCACCGATAGCAGCCGCTATGGCTGCTACAGCGGTAGCCACTAAGTGAAGAAGTGCCCGGGTGCGACTGCAGTTAGTGTGTGTATCCCCGCTGGTAGTTGCAACGGCGCAGGGATACACACACCCGCTGGTGCCCCTCTTGCCCTGTGGCAGCTGGCGCCCTGTGCGACCGCACTGGTCGAACATAGCTAAGGCCGGCCATGCACATACACACATGGAATACGGCACATACAGCCCCATAGTGAATGCGAACGGGGCCCGTTCCATCCACTATGCTGTACGCCGTCTGTGTGGGAATGGCGCATGCGCCGCTCCCACACAGTCCAAGTTGAAGGTCTTCGGCTGAGCGACGACCGGCGCCATTTTCTTGTGGACTGGAAGCCGCGGCCGGACAGTAAGATTACTACTTCCAGTCGCGGCTTCCGGACTTGTGCACTTGGAGCGGAGGTAGCAGACGGAGCGGACGGACCGGAGGGAGCGGCGGCGGCAGGAGCAGGTAAGTTATGTCTGTGTTTGTTCGTGTTTTAGTGTGTGATTACCACTGTATGTAAACCTACTACACTGTGTGTTAGCTCAAAAAATGGCGGCACACAGTGTAGGAGGTTTGACCGTTCAATCCCCTCCTTTCTCCTGGCACTAGCCAGGATAAAGGAGGGGGGGATTCTGAGAGCTCACTAGAGCGAGTGTGTATTCTCAAATTTTGCAGCATAAAGCAATGTGGTTGCTTTACCACATGCCAATGCTGCAATTTTGGGACTTGCTCCCTCTAGTGACCAGCACTGGGAAATGTTATAAATTAGAATCTAATTTATAATATTTCCTGACTCGTGAAAAAATTAGAACAATGTTTAATCATTTATACACTAACTGTTTAACTAAAAAAATAAAAATAAAATTTCTAGCGACACATTCCCTTTAAGGCTGATATTACACGCAGCATATTTCGCAGTAAAGGTGAAATATAAAGATTTTTCTGGAATCGCTGTGGATTTCCCCTAGCGCAGTGTTATGCTCTGTTTACATAAGAGTCCGGGGTTCTGTCGCAGATTCCATCATAGTAATGAGTTATTAGGTTCCCTCGTGCGCCGCTGGTATCCGCCGTGCGACAGATCTGCCACAGCTTCGTGTCTTCGTTATAAAGGGAAACCACGACGAAAATGTGAACAGAGCCTAACGTGTGATTATTTTGTTGCAGATTTCAGTGACTCTGATCTCTGACTTGTGCGCATGCAGCGGCGATTTCCTGCTGTGGCCTTTCTAAACAAATCTGCGACAAATAGCGGAATGATGCAGTTTTTTTTGGGGGGGGGGAGTCCCATTAAAGGTACTTTTTTTTTTTTTTAAATAAAAATGTGTGTTTGGTGCAACTGATCTGATGGATTTAGGTCTCAGTGCAAAATACAGCTGCTCTATATACAGGATACAAAGCAGCTGTATCTCAAGAAGTAAAAATAATTTTTAACAAAAAAGTAATTACACAGTTGCACCAATCACACTGATACACATTGTTATATAGGGGGAAACAAACGTTTTCAGAGTTGCACATAACCTCTAAAGCCCTGTTCACACTGAGTTTTTTGCAGGTAGAAAATTCTGCCTGGAAAAATCAGCTTCCAATTTCAGAAGCTTTTTGCAGCAGTCTGTGCCGCGGTTTCCGCGGCAAAAACCGTGTGACAAAACTCCGTGTGAACAGGGCCTAACTTGCATTCTGTGTGCACATGACCAGAGGCTGCAGTAAGGAGTGTTCTTGCTTAATCCTGCAGTTTTTTCTCCCACAGATTTGATGCCATTTTTTTAGTTTTTCGCAAAGCTGCTTTAATTATAGAAATCTATGGAGAATAAAAATGCATCAAAATCAAAGAATGTGGCCACAAGGTGTATAAAAAAAAATGGGTGTATGGACGTCTTTAGACACCTAAGAACCCTGCGATTTACTGCCCTATGAGGGTTTATTCATAGAGTCCCCTCATTATCAGCATAGTCATCTCATTATCATTAGAAGGCAGGGTCAGCATAGTCATCTCATTATCTTTAGAGGGCGGGGTCAGCAGAGTCAGCTCATTATCATTAGAGGGCGGGTCAGCATAGTCATCTCATTATCTTTAGAGGGCGGGGTCAGCAGAGTCATCTCATTATCATTAGAAGGCGGGGTTAGTAGAGTCATCTCATCATTAGAGTGCAGGGTTAGCATAGTCATATTATTATCTTTAGAGGGCGGGGTCAGCAGAGTCATCTCATTATCATTAGAAGGTGGGGTTAGTAGAGTCATCTCATTATCATTAGAGGGCAGGGTTAGCATAGTCATATTATTATCTTTAGAGGGCGGTGTCAGCAGAGTCATCTCATTATCATTAGAAGGCGGGGGTTAGTAGAGGGGTGGGGCAGTCACTAGCAGCTCTATTGTACTGCTGGAGGATAGTAACACTATGCACACAGATAAAGCACGCAGCTCCCTCTGTAGATAGTGCCACACACCCCCTTGTAGATAGTGCCACACACAACCCCATAGATAGTGCCACACACCCCTATAGATAGTGCCACCCCTTATAGATAGTGACATAGACCCCTATAGATCGTGAAACACCCCTATAGATGGTGACACACCCCATATAGATAGTGACACACACAGCCATATAGATAGTGACACACCCCAAACATATAGATAGTCACACACAGCCCCCTATGGATAGTGACATACACCCCTATAGATTGTACCACAAACACCCCCTATAGATAGTGTCACACCCCCTCCCTGTAGATAGCTCCATTGGGACTCCCTCTAGGAGTGCAATACCCAGCCAGAGTGTTGCCGTCACTCTGGCTGGGGATTCCTCTCCTGGGAGTGCCCCTGACATCACTGTCCATATATGGACAGTGATGTAATGTGCCACGTCTAGGAGTGAAATCCCCAGCCAGAGCGTCGGCAACACTCTGGACGGGGATTCCGCCCCTGTAATAGTGAACGGCAGATGAAGAAACGGATGGTTTTCTGCTCTGCCATAATATTCCATTGTACCTGCCTCCTGAGGAGGCAGATACAATTGAATAAGGCAGTTGTCAGGACACGTCCGGGACAGTAATTTGCTGGGACAGTCTGTAAATTCGGGACTGCTGGCATCTATGTGGATGGATGGTGGCGTGTCAGGAGTGAAACATCAGAGAACAAACACCCTGCAACCATTGCTGAAAGAACACGAGCCGGTGGCGGCAGCGTTATGGTCGGGGGATATTTTCATGGCGTTCCCTGGGCCACTCATCCATGGTCGGCTCTGAAGAGATTTGGATATGAATCCATCGCTGCAGATCACGTCCCCCCTACATGCTGATTGTCTTCCCTGGGGCAGGTGGAATCTTCCAGCAAGACAATGCGACATGTCACACGGCTAGAAATGTTCGACAGTGGTTGGAAGAGCACGACCAAGACTTCCACCTACTTCCCTGGCCCCTAATTCACCAGACCTGAACCCAATTGAGCATCTGTGGGGCCTCGAACATCTTGTTGGCTCTATGAATCTTCTCCCATGCACCCTTCAGAAAATGTGGGATGTTCTGCAGTCAGCGAGGCGCCAGATACCTGAGACCACCGACCAGCACCTAATTGATCACTCCAGCCCGTCTACTGCTCTCAGTGCTGCACACGCGGTTACTCTGGATATTAGCTGCTGTCAGTGCTGCACACGGCGGTTACTCTGGATATTAGCTGCTGTCAGTGCTGTACACGGCGGTTACTCTGGATATTAGCTGCTATCGGTGCTGTACACGGCGGTTACTCTGGATATTAGCTGCTGTCAGTGCTGTACACGCCGGTTACTCTGGATATTAGCTGTTCTCAGCGCTGTACACGCCGGTTACTCTGGATATTACCTGCTGTCAGTGCTGCACAGGGCGGTTACTCTGGATATTACCTGTTGTCAGCGCTGTACACGCCGGTTACTCTGGATATTAGCTGCTGTCAGTGCTGCACAGGGCGGTTACTCTGGATATTACCTGTTGTCAGCGCTGTACACGCCGGTTACTCTGGATATTACCTGTTGTCAGTGCTGCACAGGGCGGTTACTGTGGATATTAGCTGCTGTCAGTGCTGTACACGCCAGTTACTCTGGATATTAGCTGCTGTCGGTGCTGTACACGGCGGTTACTCTGGATATTAGCTGCTGTCAGTGCTGTACACGCCGGTTACTCTGGATATTAGCTGTTGTCAGTGCTGTACACGCCGGTTACTCTGGATATTAGCTGCTGTCAGTGCTGTACACGCCGGTTACTCTGGATATTACCTGTTGTCAGTGCTGCACAGGGCGGTTACTGTGGATATTAGCTACTGTCAGTGCTGTACACGCCGGTTACTCTGGATATTAGCTGTTGTCAGTGCTGTACACGCCGGTTACTCTGGATATTAGCTGCTGTCAGCGCTGTACACGCCGGTTACTCTGGATATTAGCTGCTGTCAGTGCTGCACAGGGCGGTTACTCTGGATATTAGCTGCTGTCTGTGCTGCACAGGGCGGTTACTCTGGATATTAGCTGCTGTCAGCGCTGTACACGCCGGTTACTCTGGATATTAGCGGCTGTCAGTGCTGCACAGGGCGGTTACTCTGGATATTACCTGTTGTCAGTGCTGTACACGCCAGTTACTCTGGATATTAGCTGCTGTCAGTGCTGCACACGGCGGTTACTCTGGATATTAGCTGCTGTCAGTGCTGCACACGGCGGTTACTCTGGATATTACCTGTTGTCAGTGCTGTACACGCCAGTTACTCTGGATATTAGCTGCTCTCAGTGCTGCACAGGGCGGTTACTCTGGATATTAGCTGCTGTCAGTGCTGCACACGGAGGTTACTCTGGATATTAGCGGCTGTCAGTGCTGCACACGCCGGTTACTCTGGATATTAGCTGCTGTCAGTGCTGCACACGCCGGTTACTCTGGATATTACCTGTTGTCAGCGCTGTACACGCCGGTTACTCTAGATATTAGCTGCTGTCAGTGCTGCACAGGTCGGTTACTCTGGATATTACCTGTTGTCAGCGCTGTACACGCCGGTTACTCTGGATATTACCTGTTGTCAGTGCTGCACAGGGCGGTTACTGTGGATATTACCTGTTGTCAGTGCTGCACAGGGCGGTTACTGTGGATATTAGCTGCTGTCAGTGCTGTACACGCCGGTTACTCTGGATATTACCTGCTGTCAGTGCTGTACACGCCGGTTACTCTGGATATTACCTGTTGTCAGTGCTGCACAGGGCGGTTACTGTGGATATTAGCTGCTGTCAGTGCTGTACACGCCGGTTACTCTGGATATTAGCTGTTGTCAGTGCTGTACACGCCGGTTACTCTGGATATTAGCTGCTGTCAGTGCTGCACAGGGCGGTTACTCTGGATATTAGCTGCTGTCTGTGCTGCACAGGGCGGTTACTCTGGATATTAGCTGCTGTCAGTGCTGCACAGGGCGGTTACTCTGGATATTAGCTGCTGTCAGTGCTGTACACGCCGGTTACTCTGGATATTAGCTGCTGTCAGTGCTGCACACGGCGGTTACTATGGATATTAGCTGCTGTCTGTGCTGCACACGCCAGTTACTCTGGATATTAGTGGTTTGTATCCTGTCACTCTGATACCTCCAGACCCTCATGACACGTGGTAACTAAGCGTCATTCACAGGTCCGGTAAAGTTGGGTGACAACCCCTGTGGGAGCTGTAATAGCAGTTAGAGGGGCAACTTAAAGCTCCTGGGCAGGCGCAAAACTAGGGTGTGCCGGGCCCCGTGGTTCGCTCCCCTTTCTACGATCAGACCCCCAGATCAGATGCGTCACAGCGGATAGCGTCAGACCGTTGTATGCAACACGGCACACATCATCCAGCATTAGGACGTAGTTTTCGCCGCAGGATAGACTGGAGCTGATGTTGCAGCCTGAGATTTGGGGATGGCCCCCATCCTCACCTGCCCCGCCGTGTCGCACCCCCTGCTACCACCATCGTTACGCCACTGCTCCTGGGCCTCAATGTAAAATCTGTACCAGGGCCCCCACCTACCAAGTGCTATTTATAATAATGGCGTCTTCTTATGTGGCTTTAAAGAGGCTCTGTCACCAGATTTTGCAGCCCCTATCTGCTATTGCCTGTGATAGGCGCTGCAATGTAGATTACAGTAACGTTTTTATTTTTAAAAAACGAGCATTTTTGGCCAAGTTATGGCCATTTTCGTATTTATGCAAATGAGGCTTGCAAAAGTACAACTGGGCGTGTATTATGTGCGTACATCGGGGCGTGTATTATGTGTGTACATCGGGGCGTGTATTATGTGTGTACATCGGGGCGTGTATTATGTGCGTACATCGGGGTGTGTATTATGTGTGTACATCGGGGCGTGTTTAATACTTTTACTAGCTGGGCGCTCTGACGAGAAGTATCATCCACTTCTCTTCAGAACGCCCAGCTTCTGGCAGTGCAGCACTGTGACGTCACTCACAGGTCCTGCATCGTGACGGCACCAGAGGCTACAGTTGATTCTGCAGCAGCATCAGCAGGTAAGTAGCTACATGGACTTACCTGCAAACGCCGATGCTGCTGCAGAATCATCTGTAGCCTCTGGTGCCGGTGTCCTCGCTCGTCTGACACGATGCAGGACCTGTGAGTGACGTCACAGATCTGCACTGCCAGAAGCTGGGCGTTGTGAAGAGAAGTGGATGATACTTCTCATCAGAACGCCCAGCTAGTAAAAGTAGTACTTTTGCAAGCCTCATTTGCATAAATACGAAAATGGTCATAACTTGGCCAAAAATGCTCGTTTTTTAAAAATAAAACCGTTACTGTAATCTGCATTGCAGCGCCGATCACATGCAATAGCAGATAGGGGCTGCAAAATCTGGTGACAGAGCCTCTTTAAGACCCTCTCAGCCCGGGTGTGTCCGTACCTCTGCACCCTTTTTGATAGCAGTCACGTAGGGTGTCAGCTGCCTGTCACCCAGCTTTTCTGGAAACAGATATAACTAGGAATCTGCTGAATAGGCCAGCAGGACGACTCCGGGACATTTACTGCGGGTGTTTGGATTGTGGCTCTTTAGTATTTGCTGTTACCTGCGTCTTGTAGAACTACTACCACCATTATCCAGATAAGGGCCACCTCTGGTTCCATCATTGCAGAAGGTCGCAGCCTCTTTTCATTCCCTCCATTATCGGCTCTGCTTCCTATGGATGGAATAGTAAATCTCACATCGGATTAGATCCCATATTTTCTGTCCCTGTCCCTTTTCATGCACTCTCTGGGAGACGCAATGACTTGGTTGACCTCTGAACTCCCCCGGACACCTGCTCTATCCCTCTGGCCGCCTGCGGTCTGTAATACATCTCCATCCTGTGTGACCGCATCCTGAACCGAAGCGCGGCCGCACCCGCCGTGACACCGGAGCCATCAGCGGCGCCGACCTCCCATCTGTCTCTCTGCTCCAGCTCCCTTAAATTCTCCATTTTGATTTTAATACAGATTTATGGGGGGGTCCGGTTATGAAAACACGCTGCGGCGGTAAATTGGCGTCCTTATGTGCAGCCTTACAAGCCCCTATAAACCTGCCACCCGGTAAACAAATAGCAGTATATAGAGCTCAATGATTACAGCGGCGGCTCTCAGGAGGACACTCCACCCGGCAATGACATTATTCTCTATATCCTTTACTTCCCAGCCGCCATCCATCCTCTCCAATATCCCAATGCAGCCGGCTGATATTAACTCTTCATTTACTGCAGACGCCATCAATTCACGGAACACAACAGATGTCAGTGAAATCAGAATATTTGATGTGGCGCTCCACCTCACGGTCAGCGCTTATAAACTCCCCGGTAACATCTTCATTATGGTTTTTGCTGTTTTCAGTTAATTTTTGCGTATGGAAAAAATAATATATCACCTACAGGAAACTATCAACAAGCTGCTGTTGACGGATTTGGTATCCTCATTAGGTCTTTCTACTTAGTACATTGCACATATGATGGTTTTCTGCTGTAGGGTGGTGGGTTTGCTTAGTTCATTAATCCCCTGAATCCTGCAGCGTGGCGCATTAGACACAATGGTGGGATATCTTAGTGGTACAAAGTGGCAGTGAAACCGTCCCGCCGCGTCCTCTCCGCTCAGCCGAACATGTGGTCTCCAAAAAGAAGGTGAACGGAACCAAGAAAAGATGAAGTGGCCGACTCTCCCCTACTGTCTCCTCATCCTAGTAATCGGCAGCAGGGGTCACAACGGTCGGACATTAAAGGGGTTTTCCCACAAACTAAAATACAGTTAAATGTTTCCATAAACGGCAGTTCTACAATTGTGCAATTCCATGTTATTTTCTAGAATAAAGATACATTATTACCATTCTATCTCATATCTATCTATCTATCTATCTATCTATCTATCTATCTATCTATCTATCTATCTATCTATCTATCTATCTATCTATCTATCTATCTATCTATCTATCTATCTATCTATCTATCTATCTCCTATCTATCTATCTATCTATCTATCTATCTATCTATCTATCTATCTATCTATCTATCTATCTATCTATCTATCTCATATCTATCTACCTATCTATCTATCTATCTATCTATCTATCTATCTATCTATCTATCTATCTATCTATCTATCTATCTATCTATCTATCTCCTATCTATCTATCTATCTATCTATCTATCTATCTATCTATCTATCTATCTATCTATCTATCTATCTCATATCTATCTATCTATCTATCTATCTATCTATCTATCTATCTATCTATCTATCTATCTATCTATCTATCTATCTATCTATCTATCTATCTATCTATCTATCTATCTATCTATCTCATATCTATCTATCTATCTATCTATCTATCTATCTATCTATCTATCTATCTATCTATCTATCTATCTATCTATCTATCTCATATCTATCTATCTATCTATCTATCTCATATCTATCTATCTATCTATCTATCTATCTATCTATCTATCTATCTATCTATCTATCTATCTATCTATCTATCTATCTATCTCCTATCTATCTATCTATCTATCTATCTATCTATCTATCTATCTATCTATCTATCTATCTATCTATCTATCTATCTATCTATCTATCTATCTATCTCCTATCTATCTATCTATCTATCTATCTATCTATCTATCTATCTATCTATCTATCTATCTATCTATCTATCTATCTATCTATCTATCTATCTATCTATCTATCTATCTATCTCATATCTATCTATCTATCTATCTATCTCATATCTATCTATCTATCTATCTATCTATCTATCTATCTATCTATCTATCTCATATCTATCTATCTATTTATCTATCTATCTATCTATCTATCTATCTATCTATCTATCTATCTATCTATCTATCTATCTATCTATCTATCTATCTATCTATCTCATATCTATCTATCAATTCAATTCAATTCAATTCAAAGAAGCTTTATTGGCAGGACCAAATACATATTAGCATTGCCAAAGCAAGTAAGAAGTAAGGGAATGAGGGATAGGGACTGAGGGCTTGGGGATAGGGACACATCTAGGGTCGGGGTTATACAAGTCCATGGCATATCATGTCTCTCTCAGTCCATGGCATGCAGTGACATATTGTGCCGCTGTGCCCACTGTGGTTTCCTCTTCACCCAGCAGGATGTAGAGTTTCTCTTCCTCTTCCATGGAGCTGAAGTCCGGTAAGAGATCAGAGAGTCTCCTGAAGTGAGTGTCCCTCACTGCTGAGTATTTGGAGCAGTGTAGCAGGAAGTGGGTCTCATCCTCCACGGCCTCCTGGTCGCACTGTTGGCACAGTCGGCTCTCCCTGGGCTTGTAGGTCTGTCTGTGGCGTCCGGATTCGATGAGCAGGTTGTGGGCGCTCAGTCTGTAGCGGCTCAGGATCTGTCTGTCTCTGGGGTTTGGCAGTTTCTCCAGATATGGCGCCAGTTTATATTCCCGCTGTAGACTCCGGTATATTGTCAGTTTCTGGGATGTCTTTATGTCGTTCCTCCAGTCACTGATATATTCCTCTTGGCCTTTGTTTATTGTCTTCTTGATTTCGGCTTTTGTGAGGCCGCGCTGGGTGACATTTTCTTCAGGCCGGGTCAGGGTGAGATGTTCTGGGGGGCCTGGTTTACCTGGGACCCCTTGGTGTAACAGGGCTTTATGGTGATAGGAACTTTGCCTGCTGCTGTGTAGATGGGCCCAGAATGATAGCGCCCTCTTCTGGATTGTGAGGTGTAGTGGGAATCTGCCCAGTTCTGCCCGACAGGCACTATTTGAGGTGCTCCGATGGACTTGGAGAAGGTGTTTGCAGAATTCTAGGTGGAAGATTTCTGTTGGGCTGGAATCCCACCTTGACCAGTCTGGGTATGTGTCCGGACCCCAGACTTCACTGGCATACAGGAGGATTGGGGAGATGATGGAGTCAAAGATTTTCAGCCAGACCGTCACTGGTGGTTTGAGATGATAGAGTTTTCGTCTGATGGCATAGAAGGTTTTGCACGCCTTGTCTTTCAGAATCTCTATGGCTTGTTTAAAGCTTCCTGATTGGTTGATTTCTAGGCCCAGGTAAGTGTACCTGTCGGTCGCTGTGATTGTGGCGTTATTTAGTGTGAAGGTCGGGTGCCTGGGGGATTTTGAGTTTCTCTTCTGGAACACCATGATGTTGGTTTTCTTGGCATTGATGGGTAGTGCCCACGTGGAGCTGAATTTTTCTAGGATTTGCAGGTTGTCTTGGAGACCTTTCTCGGTTGGTGATAGTAACAGAAGGTCATCTGCATACAGCAGGAATTTCACCTGGGTGTCATGGAGGGCGAGACCTGGTGCTGAGGAGGATTCCAGAGCTGTGGCCAGTTCATTGATGTAGATGTTGAAGAGTGTTGGACTGAGGCTGCAGCCCTGTCTGACTCCTCGGCTCTGCTGGAAATCAGCCGTTCTTCTCCCGTTCACCTTCACGCTGCATCTGTTGTCTGTGTAGGAGCTTCTGATGACGTCATAGGTTTTACCTCCTATTCCGCTCTCCAGCAGTTTCAGGAATAGGCCCGGGTGCCACACTGAGTCAAAGGCCTTCTTAAAGTCCACAAAACAGGCGTAAATCTTCCCATGCTTTGTATTGTGGACGTGGCTCTTGATGAGGCTGCGCAGGGTGTAGATGTGGTCAGTGGTGCGGTGGTTTGGCATGAACCCAGCTTGGCTTTGGTGGAGGACATTGTGCTGGGAGAGGAAGCTGAGGATTCTCTTATTCAGGATGCTGCTGAACAGTTTCCCCAGGTTGCTGCTGACACATATCCCTCGGTAGTTGGCCGGGTCGTACCTGTCCCCACTCTTGTGGATTGGTGTTATAAGGCCTTGGTTCCAGATTTGCGGGAAGTAGCCGGCACTCAGCACTATATTAAATAGTTTGACTATTGCGGCCTGTATTTCTGGCGGGCTGTGTTTTATCATTTCTGGTGAGATTCTGTCTAGGCCGCTGGATTTTTTACACCTTATGTCTGAGGTTCTCTCTGTTACTTCTTGCAGTGTTATTGGTGTATCCAGGGGGTTTTGAGAATCTTTAAGTGTTTCCTCCATCGCCTTCAATTTTGATATTATTTGTTTTTGTTCTTGGCTTTGTTCTTCTTTCGGGATATCTTTGTAGAGGTCCCTGAAATATTGGAGCCAGATGTTGCCATTTTGAATATGAAGGTTGTTTTTCTTGCAATTTTTGCCCATGTGTTTCCATAATTCCCAGAACGAGTTGTCATGGAGGGCGTCTTGGAGTTGGGTAAGTTTGGTGGAGATGTGCCTTTGTTTTTTCTTTCGGAGGATGGTCTTGTATTGCCTCTGTATGTTGCTGTAGGCTTCCTTCAGACCGCTGTTGTTTGGGTCTCGGTGCTTCTTATTTGAGGCATTTCTTAGGGTCTTCCGTACTTCTTTGCACTCACGGTCAAACCAACCGTTAGGATGTATTTCTTGTGGCCTCTTGTAGTCACATCTTTTCAGGTCAGACTTCTCTGCCATGGTATAAAATATATTATTGAGGTCATTTACGGCCTGATTGACCCCTCCTGGGCTTGTCTCATACACCTTGTTGTAGAGGTTGTGAAGCATCTCCTGCACTTCTGGTCTGTTCATTGTCTCTTTATATTTTATAGTTGACGTTTTGGACCATTTATAAGATGGGGGCAGGTTGAAGAGGCCGGTTTGATGTGGTTTTTGTGCAGATGGTTTGGTTGTGGATTTGATGTATAGAAGTAATTGGTTGTGATCTGACAGGTGCGTTTATCTCATATCTATCTATCTATCTATCTATCTATCTATCTATCTATCTATCTATCTATCTATCTATCTATCTATCTATCTATCTATCTATCTATCTATCTATCTATCTAATATCTATCTATCTATCTATCTATCTATCTATCTATCTATCTATCTATCTATCTATCTATCTATCTATCTATCTATCTATCTCATATCTATCTATCTCATATCTATCTATCTATCTATCTATCTATCTATCTATCTATCTATCTATCTATCTATCTATCTGTCTGTCTGTCTGTCTGTCTGTCTAAATCAGATTTACAGATGGAGTAGATCCCACACCTGGAGCAACAAAAATATGAATAGAGTATAAAATAATTGTTGTAGCGTCCATGGCCACGGGCCGTCGGGTTTACTCACCTCCCGACGCCCGCAGCCATGGATCCGTGAGCGCTGGTCCCCATCTCCTTCCTAGGAGACGCCAGCGCTCACTTCCGCTCCGGTCTGCTGTGTCTTGTAGGGTGCGCGCGCACGTTCATGCCCGACCTTAAAGGGCCAGCGCGCGCACAGAGGAAATCGTCATTATCATCAACTGCCATGATTTCCTGACATAACCTATAACTTGGAGTCTGACACACGAAAAGTAAATTTAAAACAGTGAAAGTTTATTGATCAAATTAAAATAAACACATATGTTAAAACATAGAGATGATAACCACAAAGGAAAAATGGACAACCAGAACATGTGTCACAAAGCAGCACTGTGTGAACAGACTGAGCACACCTATGTCAAGTAACAATGCATGATAAAGAGGTGATATGCAAACAGCCAATATGTATAAATACAAGGTGCTGGGAGATTAATACATCAAAGATGTGTACACTTTGTCATTTCTCTACTTAATATATCTAGGACAACAGTCCATGCACAGTTACAGAGAATAACAAGAAGTATATCCACATCACAGTGTGTAAGAAAAACTCTTACCCATCTCCTGGTTTGTGTGACTGGCGTCCACCCCTTGTCATGATTTCCTGGTCTATAAGAAGGCCCCAGGCCCTCTGATCCTTGCCTGACCGTTGTTAGTTTTCCCAGTCTGTCTTGCAAATCGTCCCTTAGTGTTTCCCGTTCCAGTTGTTACCTGTGCCCTGTTACCTGTTCCTGTATCCTGTGCTTTTCTTGTCCCTGTGCCTATTAGTATCGGAGTCGTGCCACGTCCTGTGGAATTCGCCTCGTCTGGCGCAACCTGCGGCACCTGTGTCATCTGCCACGTCCTGTGTCTTCTGCCACGTCCGGAGGAATTGGCCACGTCTGGCGCAACCTGCGGCACCTGTGTCATCCGCCACGTCCTGTGTCTTCTGCCACGTCCTGTGTCTTCTGCCACGTCCGGAGGAATTCACCACATCTGGTGCAACCTGCAGCACCTGTGTCATCCGCCACGTTTGGCGATACCTGCTGCACCCATCTCCCTCACTGCCAGAGCTGCGGCCACTGTCTGGACTATCCAGGTACCCTTGTGCGGGACATTGTATTGCTGGGGTTTCCTGTTGTTTGGCCAGCTGCCTCCCTGCTACGGCGGTGCGGCCTAGTGGGTCCACTAACCCGCTACGTAACAGTACACTCTGGCGATGGACCCCGCCGGTCAACCTGAGACCTTGACGACACAAGCCATGCTGGCCGAGATGGAGTATCTCCAGTCACGACAAGACCAGCTCCTCCTGTCTGTGAACGCCATAGCCCATTGGCTGCTTGTTCCCACCACAGTCGTCACCGCACCCATTCCTGCTGTTCCTCCTGCTACACTTCCTGTCTGTACCGGTACCGATCTCCTGTGCTTCCTGCCACTACATTCACGCTATGACGGAGACCCAAGGACCTGCAGGGGATTTTTGAATCAGTGCCTGATCCACTTCAGACTACATTCCAGGTCCTTCTCTTCGGATGACGTCAGGATCGCCTTCATCATCTCTCTCCTTACTGGCAAAGCCCTGGCATAGGCTAATCCTCTGTGAGAACATCAGGGACCAGAGACCCGCGACTTGCAGTGCTTCTTACAGACCTTCCGCTCGATCTTTGAGGAACCTGGGAGAGTTTCTTCGGCTGCTGCATCCTTGCTGACCCTACACCAGGGAGACCTCTCCGTGGGCGAGTATGCCATTCAGTTCCGTATCCTGGCTGCTAAATTGACCTAGAACAACGAGGCTTTGGTGGCCACATTCTGGCAGGGACTGTCTTCAGGGATTAAGGGAGAGCTGGTTGCTCGTGATCTGCCACCTACCCTGGACGATCTTATCCTACTCGCCTCCCGGGTTGACATGAGGATCCGGGAGCGTTCCCAAGAGGTTCTCCGGGAGAGAGAACTTCCTAGGCTGGATTCTGCTTTTCAGCAATCCTCCTCTGTCGTCCCACCAGAGGATCCTATGCAGAGTAACTATGTCAAATTGTCTACCCAGGAGAAACAACTCAGACGCACTTCTGGACTTTGTTTGTATTGAGGCCTCGGAGGCCATATTGTGCGTCTGTGTCCCCAGAGGCCGGAGAGACCCCATTGCCTAGGATTGGTTGGAGAGACAACCCTAGGTGGAACGGTACCTAATAGAGCATTCTGTTCAAAGCTGATTATTCCTGTGACCCTAGTATCCGGCGAGAGGACGCATCAAGTTTCTGCCTATCTTGACTCTGGTTCTGCGGCAAACTTTATCCAGAAAGAGCTTGTGGATCATCTTCAGCTGCCAACAGTTCCCCTGGAGACATCTTTGGCTGTTGCCTCAGTTAATGGACTGCCTCTGCCTGATCCCATTATCTCTAAAACCAAGCCGTTGAAGCTCCAGGTTGGAGTCCTTCATTTTGAACTGATTTCTTTCCTTGTTTTGCCCAAGGTCATCAATCCTGTTCTGCTGGGCCTGCCTTGGCTTCCACTACATGCCCCAGTCCTGGGGTCAAGAACAAATACCCGTTGCCACTTATATCCGAGCTGTTTGATCACATACGAGGAGCCAACATTTTTTCTAAGCTGGACCTGCATGGGGCTTATAATCTAGTCCGGGTTCGCCGGGGTGATGAATGGAAGACAGCATTTAACACCCGGGACGGGCACTACGAATACCTGGTGATGCCCTTCGGACTGTGTAACGCTCCCGCAGTGTATCAGGAGTTCGTTAATGATATCTTCCCAGATATTCTCTATGTCTGTGTTGTTGTTTATCTCGATGTTATTTTGATTTTCTCCCCAGATCCGACAACATGTCCGTCAGGTTCTACTACGATTAAGGGAGAATCATTTATACGCCAAGCTGGAGAAGTGCGTCTTTGAGAAGAGTTCTCTGCCCTTCCTGGGCTACATCATCTCGGATCAAGGCCTCAAGATGGATCCTGAGAAAGTGAAATCTGTCCTGGAGTGGCCACGTCCTCAAGGCTTAAGGGCCATACAGCGGTTCCTGGGATTTGCCTATTTCTACCGGCAGTTTATCCCAAACTTCTCATCTCTGACGGCTCCCATCTCTACCCTTACCAAGAAGGGTGTGAACGCCAAGGTGTGGACTCCAGAGGCAGAGTCCGCATTTATTACCCTCAAGAGAGCCTTCACTTCAGCTTCGATCCTCCATCATCCTGACGTATCTCGGCAGTTCTCACTGGAGGTGGACGCTTCCTCTGTTGGTGCAGGTGCACTTCTGTTCCAGAGGAGCTCCAAAGGAAAGGCAGTAGTATGTGGCTACTATTCTAGACTTTTTTCTTCTGCTGAGCGCAATTACTCTATTGGAGATCGGGAGCTACTGGCCACCAAATTGGCTCTGGAGGAGTGGAGACATCTTCTGGAGGGCGCTGCTCACCCCATCCTGATCTTCACCGACCACAAAAACCTTACCTACCTTCAGTCTGCAACTGAATCCCCATCAAGCCAGGTCGCTGTTCTTCACCCATTTCCAGTTTGTGTTCCACTACCGTCCCGCGGACAAGAATGTGAGGGCCGATGCCCTGTCCAGATCGTTTGAGACGGAGGACACGGTGGAGTCCCTTCAGACTATCATAGACCCGTCCTGCATTGTCACTGCTAATCCTCTGCAGGTTAGAGACATCCCTTCGGGGAGGACTTTTGTTCGGTTGGCAGACAGGAGGAGAATTCTCCGCTGGGGACACAGTTCTAAACTGGCTGGGCACGCTGGTGTTCGTAAAACCCGAGACCTGATTGCTCGTCACTTCTGGTGGCCCACGCTACCTAAAGATGTTCTGGACTTTGTCTCTTCCTGCACGGTGTGTGCCTCTAACAAAGTGACTCACTCCAAGCCTGCGGGCCTGCTTCAACCTCTGCCTGTACCCAATGCCGCCTGGCAGCACATTGCAATGGACTTTGTCACAGACCTTCCCCCTTCAGCAGGATGCAACACCGTCTGGGTGGTGGTGTACCGGTTCTCCAAGATGGCACATTTTATCCCGCTGATCGGCCTACCTTCTGCTCCCCTCCCTGTCCAGATCGTTTGAGATAGAGGACACAGTGGAGTCCCTTCAGACTATCATAGACCCGTCCTGCATTGTCACTGCTAATCCTCTGCAGGTTAGCGACATCCCGTCGGGGAGGACTTTTGTTCGGTTGGCAGACAGGAGGAGAATTCTCCGCTGGGGACACAGTTCTAAACTTGCTGGGCACGCTGGTGTCCGTAAAACCCGAGACCTGATTGCTCGTCACTTCTGGTGGCCCACGCTACCTAAAGATGTTCTGGACTTTGTCTCTTCCTGCACGGTGTGTGCCTCTAACAAAGTGACTCACTCCAAGCCTGCCGGCCTGCTTCAACCTCTGCCTGTACCCAATGCCCCTGGCAGCACATCGTGATGGACTTCGTCACAGACCTTCCCCCCTCAGCAGGATGCAACACCATCTGGGTGGTGGTGGACCGGTTCTCTAAGATGGCACATTTTATCCTGCTGACCGGCCTACCTTCTGCTCCTCGTCTGGCGAGTCTCTTCATTCTACACATCTTTCGTTTGCATGGCTTGCCTCTTCACATTGTGTCCGACTGGGGGGTTCAGTTTACTTGAAAGTTCTGGAGAGCCCTCTGTAAACTCCTGGATGTGAGATTGGACTTTTCCTCTGCCTATCACCCCCAGTCCAATGGGCAAGTTGAGAGGATCAACCAGATCTTGGAGAATTATCTCCGCCACTTCATCTCTTTACAGCACGATAACTGGGTTCAGCTTCTTCCATGGACCGAGTTCTCGTACAAAAACCACACAAGTGAGTCCACCACTTCCACTCCATTTCACATCGTGTACAGTCAACATCCTAGAGTCCCCCTTCCTGTGTCAACCACATCTCAAGTACACGCTGCTGACTCTGCATATGGGGACTTTCTGCAAATCTGGCAACAGACCCGGTCCTCTATTTTGCAGGCAGTCGATCGCATGAAACGAAAAGCGTATACAAAGAGAAGAGAGTCGCCTCAGTATCTTCCGGGTACCAAGTCTGGCTATCCTCTTGGAACATTCGCTTGAAGGTACCCTCATACAAGTTTGCTCCCAGATTCCTTGGTCCTTTCGAAATTCTGCAACAAATAAACCCTGTCTCCTATAAGCTGCGGCTGCCCCCTACCCTCAGAATCCCCAACTCCTTTCATGTGTCCCTCCTGAAACCAGTGGTCCTGAACCGCTACAGCAAGACTTCTAGTTCCACAGTTGCTCCCAGCGGTTCTTCTGATGTGTTCGAGGTGAGGGAGATCCTGGACTGCAAGAGGGTAGGAGGAAGGACTTTCTATTTGGTGGACTGGAGAGGGTTTGGTCTTGAGGAGAGGTCCTGGGAGCCAGAAGAGAACCTCAGTGCCCCCTCCCCTCTCTCGCTCTTGCCCCAAGAAGAGGGGGCGTAGGAGGGGGGATACTGTAGCGTCCATGGCCACGGGCCATCGGGTTTACTCACCTCCCGACGCCCGCAGCCATGGATCCGTGAGCGCTGGTCCCCGTCTCCCTCCTAGGAGATGCCAGCGCTCACTTCCGCTTCGGTCTGCTGTGTCCCATAGGGTGCATGCACTTGCTCGTGCCCGTCCTTTAAGGGCCAGCGCGCGCACAAAGGAAATCGTCATCATCATCAACTGCGATGATTTCCTGGTCTATAAGAAGGCTCCAGGCCTTCTAATCCTTGCCTGAGCGTTGTTAGTTTTCCCAGTCTGTCTTGCAAATGGTCCCCTAGTGTTTCCCGTTCCAGTTGTTACCCGTGCCTTGTTACCTGTTCCTGTATCCCATGCTGTTCTTGTGCCTGTGCCTATTAGTGTCGGAGTCGTGTCTCGTCCTGTGTCATCTGCCACGTCCTGTGTCAACTGCCACGTCCTGTGTCATCTGCCATGTCCGGAGGAACTCGCCACGTCTGGCGCAACCTGCGGCACCCGTGTCAGCCGCCACGTTTGCCATTACCTGCTGCGTCCTTCTCCATCTGTACCAGAGGTGTGGCCACTTTCTGGACTATCCAGGTACCCTTCTGCGGGACATAGTATTGCTGGGGTTTCCTCTTGTTTGGCCAGCTGCCTCCCCGCTACGGCGGTACGGAATAGTGGATCCACTAAACGTGACATATATCTATCTATCTATCTCATATCTATCTATCTGTAGAGTCGGCAAGCGCTGGCCCGAGCCTCCTCCTCAGGAGGCGCCAGCGCTCGCGTCCACTCACCTCAGCCAGATCCTATAGAGTGCGCGCGCACGCTCGTGCCCGCTCTTTAAGGGGCAGCGCGCGCACCGAACATTGTGGATGAATTTTGACCTGTGAGTACCCTGGACTATAAGAGTGGTCCAGCCCCCTAGTTCTATTCCTGAGTGTTGTTGTGTTCCCTAGTTTGTCTATGTGATGGCCTCATAGTGTGTTTCCTGTTCCAGTCCCTGTACCTAGTCCCAGCCGAGCCTGCCCTGCTGCTGTCTGAGCTGCCACAGGTACCTATAGAACTATAGACTCTCACCTGCTCCCTGTTGGCCAGCTGCCTTACCCAGGCGGTACGGCCCAGTGGGTCCACAGACCCTTCGTGACAGTACGCTCATGCCATGGACCCCGCTGGTCGATTCAAGACTATGACGACGTCACAGGAGATGAGAGCGGATATGCTGGACCTCCGGTCTCGACAGGACCAGCTCCTCCAGGCGTTGAACATTCTTGCACGTCGGCAGGAGGCACAAGCTGCCGTTCCTCCTACTACACTTCTTGGCAATGTTGATCCTCAGACTACACCTCTTGGCAGTATTGACCCACGTGTTTCTTTGCCACTTCCTGACCGCTATGATGGAGAAGCAAGTACCTATCGTGGTTTTCTTAATCAATGCCAGATCCACTTCTGCCTGTATGCTAGGACATTTTCATCTGATGGTGCCAGGGTCGCTTTTATCATTTCTCTCCTCACTGGCAAGGCTCTTGCATGGGCGAACCCTATCTGGGAGAGACAAGGACCAAAGACCCAAGACTTCCCTGCCTTCCTGCAGACTTTTCGCATGGTGTTTGAGGAGCCTGGACGGGTCTCATCTGCAGCGGCCTCTTTGATTAACCTGCGTCAAGGAGACACCTCCGTGAGTGAGTACGCCATCCACTTCCGCACCCTGGCGGGAGAGCTGTTATGGAACAATGAGGCTCTGATGGCTGCATTCTGGCATGGACTATCTTTCAGAATTAAAGACGAACTTGCCGCCCGGGATCTGCCGTCTACCCTGGATGGCCTCATTCTTCTGTCTGCCCAGATGGATATACGGATCCGTGAACGCCTCCAAGAGGTTCGACGGGAGGGAGCCCTTTCTACTCTGGCTCCTACTTTGCAGCAACCCCTGCTGTCCTCAGATGTCGATCCTCCTAATGAGTCGGTAATAATGGACCAGTGTAAGTTATCCATCCAGGAGAAGCAACGCAGACGCACATCTGGACTCTGTCTTTATTGCGGTCTTGATGGCCATCTTGTGCGCCTGTGCCCCCAAAGATCCCAAAACCTAGGGTTGCTAGGAGTGACGACCTTGCGTAAAGATGGACTTCTGTCTAAATTGTCCATACCTGTGACCATAGTGTTCGGCGAAAAAACGCATCAGGTCTCTGCGTATCAGGACTCTGGATCCGCTGCTAATTTCATCCGCAGAGATCTGGTGGACCTTCTGCAATTGCCCACCACCCCTCTGGAGAACCCGTTGACAGTTGCCTCAGTGAATGGACTACCTCTGCCAGACCCAGTTATAGCTGTGACCAAGCCGCTGAGGCTCCAAGTGGGAGCCCTTCACTCCGAACTTCTGTCTTTCTATGGGTATGTTCACACGCACTAATTACGGACGTAATTCGGGCGTTTTTGCCCCGAATTACGTCCGAAAATAGCGCCTCAATAGCGTTGACAAACATCTGCCCATTGAAAGCAATGGCCAGACGTTTGTCTGTTCACACGAGGCGTAATTTACGCGCCGCTGTCAAATGACGGCGCGTAAATAGACGCCCGCGTCAAAGAAGTGACCTGTCACTTCTTTGGCCGTAATTGGAGCCGTTATTCATTGACTCCAATGAATAGCAGCGCCAATTACGTCCGTAATGGATGCGGCGTTCAAGCGCCTGCACATGCCGTTACGGCTGAAATTACGGGGATGTTTTCAGGCTGAAACATCCCCGTAATTTCAGCCGTTACGGACGCCCTCGTGTGATCATACCCTCAGTCCTACCCAAAGCTGTTAACCCTGTGTTGCTGGGCCTGCCTTGGCTCCGACTGCATGCCCCTGTTCTGGACTGAAATTCTGGAGAGGTTCTCCAGTGGGGCCCTGAGTGTTAAGGTCGTTGCCTGGTACGGATTTGTTCGGCTCAGCCTTCGCTGCCTCGGTCATTGGCAGGATTGCCGGGTCATTATGCTGCTTTTTCGGACGTCTTCAGTAAGAGGGAGGCGGAGACATTGCCCCCACATCGGGCGTATGACTGCCCTATTGACCTGGTTTGGTGCACCCCTTCCCTGTGGTAGGGTATATCCTCTCTCTTTCCCAGAGAGTCCATGTCCTCCTATGTGAAAGAGAACTTAGAAAAGGGGCTTCATAGGGAAGTCTTGCTCCCAGGCAGGAGCCAGGTTCTTCTTCGTCAAAAAGAAAGATGGCTCTCTTCGTCCTTGAATCGACTACTGTGGTCTCAACCAGATCACGGTGAAGAATAAATATCCGTTGCCACTGATCTCTGAACTGTTTGATCATATACGTGGTGCAATTTTTTTTTCTAAACTAGACCTGCGTGGGGCTTACAACCTAATCCGGATTCGCCAGGGTGAAGAATGAAAGACTGCATTTAACACCCGTGATGGACACTATGAGTATCTAGTAATGCCCTTCGGCCTGTGTAATGCTCCCGCGGTCTTCCAGGAGTTTGTGAATGACATTTTCCATGACCTCCTCTATGTTTGTGTTGTAGTCTACCTTGATGACATCTTGATATTCTCTCCAGATCCTATGATGCACCAGAGACATGTCCGTCAGGTTCTGCTACGGTTAAGGGAGAATCGTATGTACGCCAAATTGGAGAAGTGCGTGTTTGACAAGGATGCTCTACCCCTCCTGGGCTACATCGTCTCGAATCGTGGTCTCGAGATGGACCCTGAGAAGGTAAAGTCTGTCCTGGAATGGCCACGTCCTCAAGGCTTGAGGGCCATACAGCGCTTTTTGGGATTTGCTAATTTTTATAGGCAGTTTATTACGAACTTCTCCTCACTGACTTCTCCTATCTCTAACCTTACTAAGAAGGGTATGAATGCCAAGGTGTGGACTCCCGAGGCAGAGTCCGCATTCAATAGCCTGAAGAGTGCCTTCACATCAGCCTCTATCCTCCATCATCAGGATGTCTCTCTGCAGTTCTCGTTGGAGGTGGACGCGTCCTCTGTTGGTGCTGGTGCACTCCTTTTCCAGAGTGGATCCAAGGGCAAGTCAAGGGTAAGTGGATACTTTTCCAAGCTCTTCTCTTCCGCAGAATGCAACTACTCGATTGGGGATCGGGAGTTACTGGCCATCAAATTGGCTCTGGAGGAGTGGAGACATCTACTAGAGGGCGCAGCTCATCCGATCTTGATTTTTACGGACCACAAGAATCTGACCTACCTCCAGACGGCCCAACGGCTGAACCCTCGTCAGGCCAGATGGTCACTGTTCTTTGCAAGGTTCCAGTTTGAGTTCCATTATCGCCCGACCGACAAGAATGTGGGGGCCGATGCCTTGTCCAGGTCTTTCAAGACAGAAGACACCATTGAGAGTCCACAGAACATTATTGATCCATCTTGCATTGTCTCGGTCAATCCCCTGCAAATTGGGGACATTCCTCCAGGGAGGACTTTTGTGCGCCTGGCTGATCGTGGAAGAATCCTCCGCTGGGGTCACTCCTCTAGACTGGCAGGTCACGCGGGGTTACGTAAGACCTGGGATTTGAATGCTCGTCATTTCTGGTGGCCCACACTGCCCAAGGATATTGTGGACTTCGTTTCTTCCTGTTCTGTATGTGCAGCCAACAAGGCCGCTCACTTCAGACCTGCTGGTCTGCTCCAGCCATTGCCTGTGCCCAATGTTCCCTGGCAGCATATAGTGATGGACTTTATCACGGACCTGCCTCTCTCTGCTGGATGCAGTACTGTCTGGGTGGTAGTGGACCGATTTTCGAAGATGGCCCACTTCGTTCCTCTGACCGGTCTTCCTTCTGCTCCTCAGTTGGCCAAGTTATTTATCCAAGACATCTTCCGCCTGCACGGCTTGCCGCAGCATATTGTGTCTGATTGGGGGATTCAGTTTACCTCGAGGTTCTGGAGAACCCTCTGCGGACTTATTGGCGTGAAGTTGGACTTTTCCTCGGCCTACCATCCTCAGTCTAATGGTCAGGTTGAGAGGATCAACCAGATTTTGGAGAACTACCTACGCCACTTCATCTCCAAGCAGCATGATGACTGGTTGCAGCTGCTCCCATGGGCGGAGTTCTCCTACAATATTCACACCAGCGAGTCTACTAGGAATACTCCGTTCTGCATTGTCTACGGCCAGCACCCACGAATTCTTCTCCCGGTACCTGATACTTCCGAGGTACCTGCAGCTGACTCCACGTTTAGAGACTTTTTTCAGATCTGGCAGCAGACTCGATCCTCCATCCTAATGGCAGTGGACAGCATGAAACGGAAGGCTGACACAAGGAGAAGAGAGCCTCCTCGGTTTCTTCCTGGCACTAAGGTCTGGCTGTCGTCCAGGAATATCTGACTGAGGGTGCCGTCATGTAAATTTGCCCCCAGGTTCCTCGGACCATTCGAGGTCCTGCAGCAGATCAACCCTGTCGCCTACAAGCTTCGACTTCCTCCTACCCTCAGGATTCCCAACTCCTTCCATGTCTCCCTCCTGAAACCAGTGATCCTGAACCGCTATTCCAAGACTCCCAGCCCTGCGGTTGCCTCCAGCGGCCCTTCGGACACCTTTGAGGTCAAGGAGATCTTGGACACCAAGAGAGTGAGAGGAAAGACTTTGTATTTGGTGGATTGGAGGGGGTTTGGCCCTGAAGAGAGGTCCTGGGAGCCAGAGGAGAATCTCAATGCTCCTACTCTTCTGAAGAAGTTTCTCTTTCACTCTGGTCCCAAGAAGAGGGGGCATAAGAGGGGGGGATACTGTAATTTCCGTGGCTGCGGGCCGTCAGCTCCAACCTTCCCCTGACAGCCGCAGCCATGAGTCGGCAAACACTGGCCCCAGCCTCCTCCTCATGAGACGCCAGCGCTCGCGTCCACTCACCTCAGCTGGATCCCGTAGGGTGCGCGAGCACACTCGTGCCCGCTCTTAAAGGGGATATTGTGGATGAACTTTGACCCGTGAGTACCCTGGACTATAAGAGGGATCCAGCCCCCTAGTTCGATGCCTGAGCGTTGTTGTGTTCCCTAGTTTGTCTATGTGATGGCCTCGTAGTGTGTTTCCTGTTCCAGTCTCTGCTCCAGTCCCTGTACCTGGTCCTGTTCCTTGCATTTCATACATTCCCGAGCTGTGCCAAAGTCGTGCCGTGCGGCATCCACGTCTGACCTGCTTCACCTCGCCTGACGTCCGCCTGCTACCTAGTCCCAGCCGAGCCTGCCCTGCTGCTGTCTGAGCTGCCACAGGTACCTATAGAACTATAGACTCCCACCTGCTTCCTGTCATATCTATCTATCTATCTATCTATCTATCTATCTATCTATCTATCTATCTATCTATCTATCTATCTCATATCTATCTATCTCATATCTATCTATCTATCTATCTATCTATCTATCTATCTATCTATCTATCTATCTATCTATCTATCTATCTATCTATCTATCTATCTATCTATCTATCTATCTCATATCTATCTATCTATCTATCTATCTATCTATCTATCTATCTATCTATCTATCTATCTATCTATCTATCTATCTATCTATCTATCTATCTATCTATCTATCTCATATCTCTCTCTCTCATATCAATCTATCTATCTATCTATCTATCTATCTATCTATCTATCTATCTATCTATCTATCTATCTATCTATCTATCTATCTATCTATCTATCTATCTCATATCTCTCTCTCTCATATCTATCTATCTATCTATCTATCTATCTATCTATCTATCTATCTATCTATCTATCTATCTATCTCATATCTCTCTCTCTCATATCTATCTATCTATCTATCTATCTATCTATCTATCTATCTATCTATCTATCTATCTATCTATCTATCTATCTATCTATCTATCTATCTATCTCATATCTATCTATCTATCTATCTATCTATCTATCTATCTATCTATCTATCTATCTATCTATCTATCTATCTATCTATCTATCTATCTATCTATCTATCTCATATCTATCTATCTCATATCTATCTATCTCATATCTATCTATCTATCTATCTATCTCATATCTATCTATCTATCTATCTATCTATCTATCTATCTATCTATCTATCTATCTATCTATCTATCTATCTATCTATCTCATATCTCTCTCTCTCATATCTATCTATCTATCTATCTATCTATCTATCTATCTATCTATCCATCTATCTATCTATCTATCTCATATCTATCTATCTCATATCTATCTATCTCATATCTATCTCATATCTATCTATCTATCTATCTATCTATCTATCTATCTATCTATCTATCTATCTATCTATCTATCTATCTATCTATCTATCTATCTATCTATCTATCCATCTATCTATCTATCTATCTATCTATCTATCTATCTATCTATCTATCTATCTATCTATCTATCTATCTATCTCATATCTCTCTCTCTCATATCTATCTATCTATCTATCTATCTATCTATCTATCTATCTATCTATCTATCTATCTATCTATCTATCTATCTATCTATCTCATATCTCTCTCTCTCATATCTATCTATCTATCTATCTATCTATCTATCTATCTATCTATCTATCTATCTATCTATCTATCTATCTATCTATCTATCTATCTATCTATCTATCTATCTATCTATTCAATTCAATTCAATTCAAAGAAGCTTTATTGGCAGGACCAAATACATATTAGCATTGCCAAAGCAAGTAAGAAGTAAGGGAATGAGGGATAGGGACTGAGGGCTTGGGGATAGGGACACATCTAGGGTCGGGGTTATACAAGTCCATGGCATATCATGTCTCTCTCAGTCCATGGCATGCAGTGACATATTGTGCCGCTGTGCCCACTGTGGTTTCCTCTTCACCCAGCAGGATGTAGAGTTTCTCTTCCTCTTCCATGGAGCTGAAGTCCGGTAAGAGATCAGAGAGTCTCCTGAAGTGAGTGTCCCTTACTGCTGAGTATTTGGAGCAGTGTAGCAGGAAGTGGGCCTCATCCTCCACGGCCTCCTGGTCGCACTGTTGGCACAGTCGGCTCTCCCTGGGCTTGTAGGTCTGTCTGTGGCGCCCGGATTCGATGAGCAGGTTGTGGGCGCTCAGTCTGTAGCGGCTCAGGATCTGTCTGTCTCTGTGGTTTGGCAGTTTCTCCAGATATGGCGCCAGTTTATATTCCCGCTGTAGACTCCGGTATATTGTCAGTTTCTGGGATGTCTTTATGTCGTTCCTCCAGTCACTGATATATTCCTCTTGGCCTTTGTTTATTGTCTTCTTGATTTCGGCTTTTGTGAGGCCGCGCTGGGTGACATTTTCTTCAGGCCGGGTCAGGGTGAGATGTTCTGGGGGGCCTGGTTTACCTGGGACCCCTTGGTGTAACAGGGCTTTATGGTGATAGGAACTTTGCCTGCTGCTGTGTAGATGGGCCCAGAATGATAGCGCCCTCTTCTGGATTGTGAGGTGTAGTGGGAATCTGCCCAGTTCTGCCCGACAGGCACTATTTGAGGTGCTCCGATGGACTTGGAGAAGGTGTTTGCAGAATTCTAGGTGGAAGATTTCTGTTGGGCTGGAATCCCACCTTGACCAGTCTGGGTATGTGTCCGGACCCCAGACTTCACTGGCATACAGGAGGATTGGGGAGATGATGGAGTCAAAGATTTTCAGCCAGACCGTCACTGGTGGTTTGAGATGATAGAGTTTTCGTCTGATGGCATAGAAGGTTTTGCACGCCTTGTCTTTCAGAATCTCTATGGCTTGTTTAAAGCTTCCTGATTGGTTGATTTCTAGGCCCAGGTAAGTGTACCTGTCGGTCGCTGTGATTGTGGCGTTATTTAGTGTGAAGGTCGGGTGCCTGGGGGATTTTGAGTTTCTCTTCTGGAACACCATGATGTTGGTTTTCTTGGCATTGATGGGTAGTGCCCACGTGGAGCTGAATTTTTCTAGGATTTGCAGGTTGTCTTGGAGACCTTTCTCGGTTGGTGATAGTAACAGAAGGTCATCTGCATACAGCAGGAATTTCACCTGGGTGTCATGGAGGGCGAGACCTGGTGCTGAGGAAGATTCCAGAGCTGTGGCCAGTTCATTGATGTAGATGTTGAAGAGTGTTGGACTGAGGCTGCAGCCTTGTCTGACTCCTCGGCTCTGCTGGAAATCAGCCGTTCTTCTCCCGTTCACCTTCACGCTGCATCTGTTCTCTGTGTAGGAGCTTCTGATGACGTCATAGGTTTTACCTCCTATTCCGCTCTGCAGCAGTTTCAGGAATAGGCCCGGGTGCCACACTGAGTCAAAGGCCTTCTTAAAGTCCACAAAACAGGCGTAAATCTTCCCATGCTTTGTATTGTGGACGTGGCTCTTGATGAGGCTGCGCAGGGTGTAGATGTGGTCAGTGGTGCGGTGGTTTGGCATGAACCCAGCTTGGCTTTGGTGGAGGACATTGTGCTGGGAGAGGAAGCTGAGGATTCTCTTATTCAGGATGCTGCTGAACAGTTTCCCCAGGTTGCTGCTGACACATATCCCTCGGTAGTTGGCCGGGTCGTACCTGTCCCCACTCTTGTGGATTGGTGTTATAAGGCCTTGGTTCCAGATTTGCGGGAAGTAGCCGGCACTCAGCACTATATTAAATAGTTTGACTATTGCGGCCTGTATTTCTGGCGGGCTGTGTTTTATCATTTCTGGTGAGATTCTGTCTAGGCCGCTGGATTTTTTACACCTTATGTCTGAGGTTCTCTCTGTTACTTCTTGCAGTGTTATTGGTGTATCCAGGGGGTTTTGAGAATCTTTAAGTGTTTCCTCCATCGCCTTCAATTTTGATATTATTTGTTTTTGTTCTTGGCTTTGTTCTTCTTTCGGGATATCTTTGTAGAGGTCCCTGAAATATTGGAGCCAGATGTTGCCATTTTGAATATGAAGGTTGTTTTTCTTGCAATTTTTGCCCATGTGTTTCCATAATTCCCAGAACGAGTTGTCATGGAGGGCATCTTGGAGTTGGGTAAGTTTGGTAGAGATGTGCCTTTGTTTTTTCTTTCGGAGGATGGTCTTGTATTGCCTCTGTATGTTGCTGTAGGCCTCCTTCAGACCGCTGTTGTTTGGGTCTCGGTGCTTCTTATTTGAGGCATTTCTTAGGGTCTTCCGTACTTCTTTGCACTCACGGTCAAACCAACCGTTAGGATGTATTTCTTGTGGCCTCTTGTAGTCACATCTTTTCAGGTCAGACTTCTCTGCCATGGTATAGAATATATTATTGAGGTCATTTACGGCCTGATTGACCCCTCCTGGGCTTGTCTCATACACCTTGTTGTAGAGGTTGTGAAGCATCTCCTGCACTTCTGGTCTGTTCATTGTCTCTTTATATTTTATAGTTGACGTTTTGGACCATTTATAAGATGGGGGCAGGTTGAAGAGGCCGGTTTGATGTGGTTTTTGTGCAGATGGTTTGGTTGTGGATTTGATGTATAGAAGTAATTGGTTGTGATCTGACAGGTGCGTTTGTGGAGTGACTATGAGTGCGCCAATGTTTGCGGGGTCCATGTCCGTGATGGCATAGTCTACTACACTGCTGCCTACATGGGAGTTTAGTGTATACCTTCCTAAAGAGTCTCCCTTGGTGCGGCCATTCAGTATGTGGAGTCCTAAGCTTCGACATAGATTCAGTAGTTTTTTCCCGCTTTTGTTGACGGTGCTGTCATAGCTGTTTCTCTCTTTCTGTAGGGAGTTATGACAGTCGGCCTCTGCTCCAAAGATGAAGATATTTCCATCATTGGTCAGGTAGTCTTTATCTCTCCCCGTTCTTGCATTGAGGTCTCCGTAGATGAGAACGCTGCCCAGGGTCTGGAAATGGGCGGCTTCCCTTTGTATAATCTCAAAGCTGTCTGGGTTGGAGTACGGGGACTCTGGCGGTGCGATGTACGTTGCGCAGAGATACATGTCAGACTGAGAGGTGAGGATGGAGCTGCCTATTCTTATCCAGATGTGGCTGTCTCCTCGCTTCACGGCTTTGATCTGCTCATGGAGCTCCTCCTTGTACCAGACTAATATTCCTCCTGAACACCGACCCTGCTTGATGTGTTTATTTTTCAGGGCGGGGACAGAGATTTCCCTGTATCCAGTGGGCACCAGGGACTCATTCTCTGTCCTAGTCCATGTTTCCAGGAGGATTTGTATATCGATATTTTTCAGTCTTTGGATGAAGTCTGGATCGTTAATTTTGCATCCAAAGGCTGAGGCGTTGAGGCCTTGAATATTCCAGCTGCTGATTATAAAGGACGTCATTGTGTGTCCATATACCTTGTAATGAGCGGCGCTGTGTAGGACGGGCTGGAGATGTGACTGTTGGATGTGTTGTAGATGTTCTCGTGTTGTACAGTCACATTAGTTTTTTACATAGAGTGCTGAGCAGGGTCTTTAGCATCTCCATGTCTCTGCTCTGCGTGTCTCTGTGTGAGGCAGGGGGTTTCCTCCATGTCTCTCTATCTATCCATCTATCTATCTATCTATCTATCTATCTATCTATCTATCTATCTATCTATCTATCTATCTATCTATCTATCTCATATCTATCTATCTATCTATCTATCTATCTATCTATCTATCTATCTATCTATCTATCTATCTATCTATCTATCTATCTATCTATCTCATATCTATCTATCTATCTCATATCTCTCTCTCTCTCATATCTATCTATCTATCTCATATCTATCTATCTATCTATCTATCTCATATCTATCTATCTATCTATCTATCTCATATCTATCTATCTATCTATCTATCTATCTATCTATCTATCTATCTATCTATCTATCTATCTATCTATCTATCTATCTATCTATCTATCTATCTATCTATCTATCTCATATCTATCTATCTATCTATCTATCTATCTATCTATCTATCTATCTATCTATCTATCTATCTATCTATCTATCTATCTATCTATCTCATATCAATTCAATTCAATTCAATTCAAAGAAGCTTTATTGGCAGGACCAAATACATATTAGCATTGCCAAAGCAAGTAAGAAGTAAGGGAATGAGGGATAGGGACTGAGGGCTTGGGGATAGGGACATATCTAGGGTCGGGGTTATACAAGTCCATGGCATATCATGTCATCTATCTATCTCATATCTATCTATCTCATATCAATTCAATTCAATTCAATTCAATTCAAAGAAGCTTTATTGGCAGGACCAAATACATATTAGCATTGCCAAAGCAAGTAAGAAGTAAGGGAATGAGGGATAGGGACTGAGGGATTGGGGGATAGGGACATATCTAGGGTCGGGGTTATACAAGTCCATGGCATATCATGTCTCTCTCAGTTTATGGCATGCAGTGACATATTGTGCCGCTGTGCCCACTGTGGTTTCCTCTTCACCCAGCAGGATGTAGAGTTTCTCTTGCTCTTCCATGGAGCATCTATCTATCTATCTATCTATCTATCTATCTATCTATCTATCTATCTCATATCTATCTATCTATCTATCTATCTATCTATCTATCTATCTATCTATCTATCTATCTATCTATCTATCTATCTATCTATCTATCTATCTATCTATCTATCTATCTATCTCATATCTCTCTCTCTCATATCTATCTATCTATCTATCTATCTATCTATCTATCTATCTATCTATCTATCTATCTATCTATCTATCTATCTATCTCATATCTATCTATCTATCTATCTATCTATCTCATATCTCTCTCTCTCTCATATCTATCTATCTATCTATCTATCTATCTATCTATCTATCTATCTATCTATCTATCTATCTATCTATCTATCTATCTATCTATCTATCTATCTATCTATCTATCTATCTATCTCATATCTCTCTCTCTCATATCTATCTATCTATCTATCTATCTATCTATCTATCTATCTATCTATCTATCTCATATCTATCTATCTATCTCATATCTCTCTCTCTCTCATATCTATCTATCTATCTCATATCTATCTATCTATCTATCTATCTCATATCTATCTATCTATCTATCTATCTCATATCTATCTATCTATCTATCTATCTATCTATCTATCTATCTATCTATCTATCTATCTATCTATCTATCTATCTATCTATCTATCTATCTATCTATCTATCTATCTATCTCATATCTATCTATCTATCTATCTATCTATCTATCTATCTATCTATCTATCTATCTATCTATCTATCTATCTATCTATCTATCTATCTCATATCAATTCAATTCAATTCAATTCAAAGAAGCTTTATTGGCAGGACCAAATACATATTAGCATTGCCAAAGCAAGTAAGAAGTAAGGGAATGAGGGATAGGGACTGAGGGCTTGGGGATAGGGACATATCTAGGGTCGGGGTTATACAAGTCCATGGCATATCATGTCATCTATCTATCTCATATCTATCTATCTCATATCAATTCAATTCAATTCAATTCAATTCAAAGAAGCTTTATTGGCAGGACCAAATACATATTAGCATTGCCAAAGCAAGTAAGAAGTAAGGGAATGAGGGATAGGGACTGAGGGATTGGGGGATAGGGACATATCTAGGGTCGGGGTTATACAAGTCCATGGCATATCATGTCTCTCTCAGTTTATGGCATGCAGTGACATATTGTGCCGCTGTGCCCACTGTGGTTTCCTCTTCACCCAGCAGGATGTAGAGTTTCTCTTGCTCTTCCATGGAGCATCTATCTATCTATCTATCTATCTATCTATCTATCTATCTATCTATCTCATATCTATCTATCTATCTATCTATCTATCTATCTATCTATCTATCTATCTATCTATCTATCTATCTATCTATCTATCTATCTATCTATCTATCTATCTATCTATCTCATATCTCTCTCTCATATCTATCTATCTATCTATCTATCTATCTATCTATCTATCTATCTATCTATCTATCTATCTATCTATCTATCTATCTCATATCTATCTATCTATCTATCTATCTATCTCATATCTCTCTCTCTCTCATATCTATCTATCTATCTATCTATCTATCTATCTATCTATCTATCTATCTATCTATCTATCTATCTATCTATCTATCTATCTATCTATCTATCTATCTATCTATCTATCTATCTATCTCATATCTCTCTCTCTCATATCTATCTATCTATCTATCTATCTATCTATCTCATATCTCTCTCTCTCATATCTATCTATCTATCTATCTATCTATCTATCTATCTATCTATCTATCTATCTATCTATCTATCTATCTATCTATCTATCTATCTATCTATCTCATATCTACCTATCTATCTATCTCATATCTCTCTCTCTCTCTCATATCTATCTATCTATCTATCTATCTATCTATCTATCTATCTATCTATCTATCTATCTATCTATCTATCTATCTATCTATCTATCTATCTATCTATCTATCTATCTATCTATCTATCTCATATCTCTCTCTCTCATATCTATCTATCTATCTATCTATCTATCTATCTATCTATCTATCTATCTATCTATCTATCTATCTATCTATCTATCTATCTATCTATCTATCTATCTATCTATCTATCTATCTATCTCATTTCTCTCTCTCTCATATCTATCTATCTATCTATCTATCTATCTATCTATCTATCTATCTATCTATCTATCTATCTATCTATCTATCTATCTATCTATCTATCTATCTATCTATCTATCTCATATCTATCTATCTATCTATCTATCTATCTCATATCTCTCTCTCTCATATCTATCTATCTATCTATCTATCTATCTATCTATCTATCTATCTATCTATCTATCTATCTATCTATCTATCTATCTATCTCATATCTATCTATCTATCTATCTATCTATCTATCTATCTATCTATCTATCTATCTATCTATCTATCTCATATCTATCTATCTATCTATCTATCTATCTATCTATCTATCTATCTATCTATCTATCTATCTATCTATCTATCTATCTATCTATCTATCTATCTATCTCATATCTATCTATCTATCTATCTATCTATCTATCTATCTATCTATCTATCTATCTATCTATCTATCTATCTATCTATCTATCTATCTATCTATCTATCTATCTATCTCATATCTCTCTCTCATATCTATCTATCTATCTATCTATCTATCTATCTATCTATCTATCTATCTATCTATCTATCTATCTATCTATCTATCTATCTATCTATCTATCTATCTATCTATCTATCTCATATCTCTCTCTCTCATATCTATCTATCTATCTATCTATCTATCTATCTATCTATCTATCTATCTATCTATCTATCTATCTATCTATCTATCTATCTATCTATCTCATATCTATCTATCTCATATCTATCTATCTATCTATCTATCTATCTATCTATCTATCTATCTATCTATCTATCTATCTATCTATCTATCTATCTATCTATCTATCCGTCCGTCCATCCATCCATCCATCCATCTAAATCAGATTTACAAATGGAGTAGATCCCACACCTGGAGCAACAAGAATATGAATAGAGTATAAAAGAATTGTATTATGGTCATGTCTAGTGATTAGGTAATGTTGAGGGTTGTAGTGTCTTATGTATACAGTATAATAGGATTGTATTATCGTCATGTTTAGTGGTCAGGTAAAGTTGAGTGTTGTAGTGTCTTATGTATACAGTATAATAGGATTGTATTATGGTCAGGATCAGTGGTCGGGTCATGTTGGGGGTTGTAGTGTCCTTTGTATAAAGTATAATAGAATTGCATTATGGTCACGTCTAGTGGTCGAATTATGTTGAGGGTTGTAGTGTCTTATGTATAAAGTATAATAGGATTGTATTATGGTCACGTCTAGTGGTCAGGTAATGTTGAGGGTTGTAGTGTCTTATGTATACAGTATAATAGGATTGTATTATGGTCAGATCTAGTGGTCAGGTAATGTTGGGGGTTGTAGTGTCTTATGTATACAGTATAATAGAATTGTATTATGGTCAGATCTAGTGGTCAGGTAATGTTGGGGGTTGTAGTGTCTTATGTATACAGTATAATAGGATTGTATTATGGTCACATCTAGTGGTCAGGTAATGTTGAGCGTTGTAGTGTCTTATGTATACAGTATAATAGGATTGTATTATGGTCACGTATAGTGGACAGGTAATGTTGAGGGTTGTAGTGTCTTATGTATACAGTATAATAGGATTGCATTATGGTCACGTCCAGTGGTCAGGTAATGTTGAGGGTTGTAGTGTCTTATGTATACAGTATAATAGGATTGTATTATGGTCACGTCCAATGGTCAGGTAATGTTGAGGGTTGTAGTGTCTTATGTATACAGTATAATAGGATTGTATTATGGTCACGTCCAGTGGTCAGGTAATGTTGGGGGTTGTAGTGTCTTATGTATACAGTATAATAGGATTGTATTATGGTCACGTATAGTGGTCAGGTAATGTTGGGGGTTGTAGTGTCTTATGTATACAGTATAATAGGATTGTATTATGGTCACGTCCAGTGGTCAGGTAAAGTTGAGGGTTGTAGTGTCTTATGTATACAGTATAATAGGATTGTATTATGGTCACGTCCAGTGGTCAGGTAATGTTGAGGGTTGTAGTGTCTTATGTATACAGTATAATAGGATTGTATTATAGTCACGTCCAGTGGTCAGGTAATGTTGAGGGTTGTAGTGTCTTAGGTATACGGTATAATAGGATTGTATTATGGTCAGATCTAGTGGTCGAGTTATGTTGAGGGTTGTAGTGTCTTATGTATAAAGTATAATAGGATTGTATTATGGTCACGTCCAGTGGTCAGGTAATGTTGAGGGTGGTAGTGTCTTATGTATACAGTATAATAGGATTGTATTATGGTCATGTCCAGTGGTCAGGTAATGTTGGGGGTTGTAGTGTCTTATGTATACAGTATAATAGGATTGTATTATGGTCAGGATCAGTGGTCAGGTAATGTTGAGGGTGGTAGTGTCTTATGTATACAGTATAATAGGATTGTATTATGGTCAGATCTAGTGGTCAGGTAATGTTGAGGGTTGTAGTGTCTTATGTATACAGTATAATAGGATTGTATTATGGTCACGTATAGTGGTCAGGTAATGTTGGGGGTTGTAGTGTCTTATGTATACAGTATAATAGGATTGTATTATGGTCACGTCCAGTGGTCAGGTAATGTTGAGGGTTGTAGTGTCTTATGTATACAGTATAATAGGATTGTATTATGGTCAGGATCAGTGGTCAGGTAATGTTGGGGGTTGTAGTGTCTTATGTATACAGTATAATAGGATTGTATTATGGTCATGTCCAGTGGTCAGGTAATGTTGGGGGTTGTAGTGTCTTATGTATAAAGTATAATAGGATTGTATTATGGTCACGTCCAGTGGTCAGGTAATGTTGAGGGTTGTAGTGTCTTATGTATACAGTATAATAGGATTGTATTATGGTCAGGATCAGTGGTCAGGTAATGTTGGGGGTTGTAGTGTCTTATGTATACAGTATAATAGGATTGTATTATGGTCAGATCTAGTGGTCAGGTAATGTTGAGGGTTGTAGTGTCTTATGTATACAGTATAATAGGATTGCATTATGGTCACGTCCAGTGGTCAGGTAATGTTGGGGGTTGTAGTGTCTTATGTATACAGTATAATAGGATTGTATTATGGTCAGGATCAGTGGTCAGGTAATGTTGAGGGTTGTAGTGTCTTATGTATACAGTATAATAGGATTGTATTATGGTCAGGATCAGTGGTCAGGTAATGTTGAGGGTGGTAGTGTCTTATGTATACAGTATAATAGGATTGTATTATGGTCACGTCCAGTTTTTTATACAGTGTAATAAAGCTGCGGTGTTTGTTACTATTCAAAGGTTTTTTTTTGTGTGATTTCTAGTAAATAAAGTGTAAAGGCCTCTTCAGGGAATGTTCACACGCAGAAACAAATATGGCTGTAAAATATGGAGCTGTTTTACGAGACAACAGCCTCTGATTTTCAGCCATTTTTTAAGCCACAAACGTTTTTTGATGCGTTTTTTACAGCCGTTTTGGCAGCTGTTTTTCTATTGACACAATGAAGTACGGCCCTAAAAACGTCTCAAGAAGAGACACTCTACTTGTTTTTACAGGGAGTTTTCTTAAGCGCCGTTTTTTCAAACGGCCACATAAAGAACGCCCCATCTTTCTAAATGAAACGCCATTTTTCCCATTGAAATGATGGGCAGATGTTTGTAGGAATTCAGATTCCGTTTTTTTCAGGCTTTTATAGTGTGTGAACATTCCCTTACACCGGCCAATGATTAGGCAAACAAGCGCTCATGTGAGTAAACAGGGCAATGATCAGCCGATGAATGAGCAAATCCTCGTTCATGAAATGATCATATCGTTTATGAAGCAAAAAATATTATCCTCGTGGGCAGCGAATCTCCTGTGTAAACAACAACGCGCTGCCGACATGATAATAATGTACGGGGACGAGTGATCGTAATAACAAGTGCTCGTCCACGTACATAGATCCGCGTGACAGGAGCAAACGAACGCCGATCAACGAGCTGTCTCATTAATCAGCGCTCATTTTCACGGCCCATATCAGACCATGTAATAGGACCCTAACCTTCAGCAAAGACATAACACCAACGTATATATCTATATCTCCGGAGCTACTCTGTGTGTCAGGTGTGGGACCAGCACATCATATTTATCAGCAATGATCTCCAGGACTGTGGCAGAACTGTCAATCATACTATAGCGACACCCACATGCAGCTGCTCATAATGTAAACACTGGGGGCAACACAGCAGGGACCTTTACAATGGATGCTTTATCTTCCTGGACCTGTGACTGCAAATATCTGTCCATTACAACATTCATTTCTACTGACTGCTAAATATCTATACATTATTATACCCTGCACTTCATAGAAGCAGCGTAGGATGATCAGACACAGGAGTTACTTCACTATGAAGGCTGATGAGTCAGAGGAGGAGGTCACATCCCAATATATTGGCCTGTCCACTGCTGTCAGTTAACGGTCAGCCAGTAGATGTCACCAGTGCAGTTGTGTGTCCACAGAGAGCAGGCAATGAGAGCGACACAGAGCAAAGACCTACAGGAACTGACGTGGAAACGACCTTCATAGATGTCTAGGATCAGTCAAGAGGAGACAAAACTGAATCCAAAGTTCTAAAGAGTTAAACTCAAGATCCCCCCAAATACATGGAAAAGAAATGTCAAATTGTAGCTGATTTACCGGAGTCTCGTGCTGTAATAATAATAATAATAATGTGAAGAAGAGGAATCATCACTGATGTTAATATTATATCCATTATTATTATTATGTTTGTATTTTTTTTTAATTATTATTATTATATTATTTTTTTTAATATGTTATTATTTCATAACTTTAAGGTGCTTTAACACGTTGCGGCCGGCCACGCTGCAAATGCGGTTTTACCACGAATTGCCAATGTGGTTTTCAGATGCTTTCACAGGTGAAGTCTAACATTTCAATGTTGTTCACCTGTACAAGACACGTATCCGAAAACCGCATCACAAACTACCGCAGCACGGCCACTACGAGTACAGACGCCCTAATTATTATTATTAGGATTTATTTTATTTTGTTTAATGATTATTATTATTATTATTATTATTTTTATTATTATTGTTATTATTATTATTATTATTGTTATTATTATTATTATTATTGTTATTATTATTATTATTTTTATTATTATTTTATTGTTATTATTTTTATTATTTTTATTATTATTATTATTGTTATTTTTATTATTTTTATTATTTTTATTATTATTATTGTTTTTATTATTTTTATTATTATTATTATTATTATTTTTATTATTATTATTGTTATTATTATTTTTATTATTATCTTTATGACTTTAATCCCTTCATTTTTTTGATCTGCCGTCAGATGTGTTTATTGCACAATTAGTTTTTATCGGGGGCAGAATAATTTTAGAAGAATTACTGTGTGAGTTTTACTGTTGGTGTGAAGGTGGAGCAGAGGTCAGATCCTCAGGTCTCATGCACGCGCTCGTATTACAGCTCCATACAATTCTATAGGGCCTCCTTGTACCTCTATATTTGCGGAACTTGTGCTGCTGTACAGGCTCTGCCACATAATGAGCCCTTACAGTGTTCCCTTTAATTGACAGGCCTGAGGTTCCCAGATACTATTCCTATATCAGTGCTCAGCTGTAAGTCGCCTCCGCTCCGTGTCATTTTATGAGCCTCATTATATAATCCCAAATTGTCCCAGCCCCTCTTCCAGCTTCTTTTATCCCCCAACATGGATGACATAGTGCGGGCGTCTTTATCAAAAGTGTCACTTCTGGAACTTTAATAATGTTATTCGATACAGACGTGTGACTTATAATAACTTATGTACATACGACAGAATAAGGGAAGCAAAGGGGGGAGGGTGTCCGAGAAAATAACAGCCCCTCTCCTTGTGTCTTGTCCACAATTGTAGCAATAATAACCAGTGACTCCACCAACCCTTCATATAGATAACCAGAAGCTCCTACGAAAGCAATGGGCAGCAGCATAGATCTCAGCTTCTAAGACATTTACTTCAGGGACAGACCTAAATTTTGGCTTGAATTAGGATTTAAAGTTAATGTTACCTTTGATCACCATATAACAGTTATATATAGAATTATAGTGATTCCACCAGCAGAATAGTGAGTGCAGCTCTGGAGTATAATACAGGATGTAAATCAGGATAAGTACAGGATATCACGAAGGGTCTGTGGACCCACTGGGCTGTACCGCCTTGGCGGTAGGGCAGCTGGCCAACAGGGCGCAGGTCTGAGTCTATGGTATATAGGGTACCTGTGGCAGCACGGACAGTAGCTTGGCAGGAACTAGGCAGCAGGTGGACGACAGGAGTGGATAGGCAGTCAAGCGTGGTATCCAGCACAGCACGACTATAGCAAGCACGGCACTAGATCGGGCTACAGGAACAGGAAATACTGGGAGCAGGAAACACTAGAACACTAGGGGACCAATTTGCATAGACAGACTAAGGAAACACAACAACGCTCAGGCATAGAACTAGGGGGCTGGACCCCTCTTATAGTCCATGAGGTCCGGTGCGCGCGCTGCCCCTTTAAGAGCGGGGACGAGCGTGCGCGCGAACCCTACGGGATCCGGCAGAGGTGAGTGGATGCGAGCGCTGGCGTCTCCTGAGGAGGAGGCTGGGGCCAGCGCTTGCCGACTCGGCTGTAGGTACCTTGGAAGTATCAGGCACCAGGAGAGGGATTCGTGGGTGCGGGCTGTAGACCATGCAGAACGGTGTATTCCTTGTGGACTGGCTGGTGTGATTATTGTAGGAGAACTCCGCCCATGGGAGCAGCTGCACCCAGTCATCATACTGCTTGGAGATGAAGTGGCGTAGGTAGTCCTCCAAAATCTGGTTGATCCTCTCGTCTCGACCTGACCTAGGAAACACTAGGGGACCAATTTGCATAGACAGACTAAGGAAAAACAACAATGCTCAGGCAGAGAACTATGGGGCTGGGCCCCTCTTATAGTCCAGGGTACTCACAGGTCAAAGGTCGTCCATGAGGTCCGGTGCGAGCGCTGCACCAACGGGATCCGGCAGAGGTGAGTGGATGCGAGCGCTGGCGTCTCCTGAGGAGGAGGCTGGGGCCAGCGCTTGCCGACTCTTGGCTACGGCTGTCAGCGAGAGGTTGGTGCTGACAGCGCGCAGCTACGGACATTACAGTATCCCCCCTCTTACGCCTTCGTGGGTGCTGGCCGTAGACCATGCAGAACGGTGTATTCCTTGTGGACTCGCTGGTGTGATTATTGTAGGAGAACTCAAACCATGGGAGCAGCTGCAACCAGTCATCATGCTGCTTGGAGATGAAGTGGCGTAGGTAGTTCTCAAAAATCTGGTTGATCCTCTCGACCTGACCATTAGACTGAGGATGGTAAGCTGAGGAAAAGTCCAACTTCACGCCAATAAGTCCGCAGAGGGTTCTCCAGAACCTCGAGGTAAACTGAACCCCCCGATCAGACACAATATGCTGTGGCAAGCCGTGCAGGCGGAAGATGTGTTGAATAAATAATTTGGCCAACTGAGGAGCGGAAGGAAGACCGGTCAGAGGAACAAAGCGGGCCATCTTCGAAAAATCGGTCCACTACCACCCAGACAGCACTGCATCCAGCAGAGAGAGGCAGGTCCGTGATAAAGTCCATCGCTATATGCTGCCAGGGAACATTGGGCACAGGCAATGGCTGGAGCAGGCCAGCAGGTCTGGAGTGTGTCGCCTTGTTGGCTGCACATACAGAACAGGAAGAAACTAAGTCCACAATATCTTTGGGCAGTGTGGGCCACCAGAAATGACGAGCAATCAAATCCCGGGTCTTACGTAACCCCGCGTGACCTGCCAGTCTAGAGGAGTGTCCCCACGGAGGATTCTTCCACGATCAGCCAGGCGCACAAAAGTTCTCCCAGGAGGAATGTCCCCAATCTGCAGGGGATTGACCGAGACAATGCAGGATGGATCGATAATATTCTGTGGATTCTCAATGGTGTCTTCTGTCTCGAAAGACCTGGACAAGGCATCAGCCCTCATATTCTTGTCGTCCGGGTGATAATGAAGCTCAAACAGAAACCTTGCAAAGAACAGTGACCACCTGGCCTGACGAGGGTTCTGCCATTGCGCCGTCTGGAGGTAGGTCAGATTCTTGTGGTCCGTAAAAATCAAGATCGGATGAGCTGCGCCCTCTAGTAGATGTCTCCACTCCTCCAGAGCCAATTTGATGGCCAGTAACTCCCGATCCCCAATCGAGTAGTTGCGTTCTGCGGAAGAGAAGAGCTTAGAGAAGTATCTACATACCCTTGACTTGCCCTTGAGACCTCTCTGGAACAGGAGTGCACCAGCACCGACAGAGGATGCGTCCACCTCCAACGAGAATTTGTAGGGAAACGTCTGGATGATGGAGGATAGAGGCTGACCTGAAGGCACGGATGTGGTGTCTGAAAGCCGGAAGTCTGTCGGTGTCGCAGTAAAGCCGGCAGACGTTCCGGACAAGGGCGGTCACAAAGGAGGCTCCGGCTCTGTTGGCCACTCCTCTGTGGGAGGGGGGAGTGGTCCGGCGCCGGAGGCGGCTCCAGTGACGTCAGTGGCTCCTTCGTCCGCATCGCTGAAAAGTGGTGTATGCGAGAAGGGAGATGCTGGCGTCGGGGACGACGGTGGCCCCTCTCCCAAAAATGTTCAGTGCATAGAACAGATGGAGGTTAATGAGGCGGAGGGCACAGCGGGGACATCGCTCATAACATCTGGTGGCGTCCCTACAAAGGTGCCCGTTGATGCGGAGACTGAAGCAATGTCTACCCACACAAAATATAAAGAAAAAATGCATAATATAGAACCAGGCCTGGCCAGAAGGATGACTGCAGGGGGACCTGGTGGGTTAAATAAAAAAGTTGCGGCTGTGGATGTGGAAACTGCTGGGGGTATGCAGGTGTCTGTAAATAAAGTTGATGTAGTGTCTGCTGGTAATGGGGTGTTGAGTGCTGTGTCTGTAGGTGGTGAGGTGGTGGGTGGTGGGGATGGGGTATCAACCAGGGGCAATGGGCCTGGCGCTCCTCTTGCTGTGACATCCGGTAGGTCTTATGCTGGTGTCGCAGCGGGGGGACAGCGGGCCCACCCATCTTCATCCTCAAGGTCCGGGGACGGTAACTTGCAACAACGTCTCTTGGACGCTTTAAGAGAGGGAAAGCAAACCCTAACCATAGGGGGAGTGCAGAAGGACCTGTCTTTCTGGATAGACAGATATGGTCTAAATGCCTTCCGAGAGCAACGAGGAGATCAGTGGTCGCTCCCAACAGCCGGGCAGGCTGTAGCCAGGAGGAATGTGGTCCGTCTCCTGTGGCGTGGCAATGATCCGTGCCCTCCCAGAAAGAGGGTGGTGGAGCTGCTGCTGGGGATGGGCTTCAAGGCGAGTGACATCTTTGCCTTGATACATCCTCATGGCTCGGTCGAGTTTGACATCAGCTTTGTTCACCTAGGGGGCCTTGAGGTCTTCTGTGGGAACTACGAGCTGGTGAAGGATGAGCCCGGCTGGCGAGACTTTGTTGCACAAGCAATTTCTCACCAAAGTGGTCCCAAGAGAGTGACTGTTCTTACCCGTAACGAGTCACTCTCCTGTATTGATATCATGACCTGGTTGGGAAGGTACGGAGAGGTAGTAGAGATGCCACGGAAGAACTTAGATGAGTTTGGCATCTGGTCAGGGGCCTGGACGTTCATGGTTAAACTAAAGCGTCTGGGACGGACGGTGTCCCACATACCATCGTCTGCTTTCCTGGGAAGAGATCGGATCCTTGTCTTCTACCAGGGGCAGCCAAAGCTGTGTCACCGGTGTGGCGACCCCTCACATTTGAGTGCAGGCTGCAAGGTGCAGAAGTGTGCTCATTGTGGGGGGATTGGTCATCTAGCTGCATCGTGTTACCGGATTCGCTGCAACCTGTGTGGTGACTTAGGTCATCCGTTCAGTCGGTGGTCTCGCTCTGTTGTCAATGCTTGTTCCAAACCTGCGGAGGATGAAAGGAGGGAGGCCTCCATGGGTGAGGGTGTGGGCAGAGATGATGGGGCACAGGGGCAAGGGAAGAACGCAAAGAAGGGTCCCCTTCCCGCCAGAGAAAGGCGGAGAAGCGAAGGAAGGAGAGGGAGCGGAGGGCGCTCCAGGAAACTGGGACAACCTCTGATTCGGATCTGGATGCCTCCCCTGAAGCTGATGCCCCTGGGGAGGCCGAATTGAACGAGGAGATGAGGAGGATCCAAAGGGAGCAGAGGGCTGGGGACTCTCAGTCCTCCCACTATGAAAGTGTGGGGGAGGAGGAGAGGACTCAGCCTACAGCAAAAGGGACACCGGGCAAAACCCAAGGGCCAAGTACATCTGGCCCCACCCTGGCCCAGGAAGGTAAACCCTGTACCCCCCTGGTGCGCTCTACTGATCGATACCATGCTCTCGTGGATGTTCCAGCCTCTTATACTAAGAGGGAGGGCATGGTAGGGCGCCCTAGAGTCGTTGAGCCTCCCCTGTTGTCCCCAGAAGGGGAGGTTGACCTGGAACTTGGAGATGAAGATGGGAATAGGGTGGTGAGTATGGACTCCTCAGTTTGCAAAAAGCGAGGCAAAGAAGGGGGGTCCTCATCAGATAGAGGGGAGGTGGGAAGAAGAAAGCCGTCTAACTCAAACATCCATGATGGCGGCACCAACTCCGTTGACGCTGGCATCAATTAATGTTGCCAGCATTAAGTCAGATATGGCGAGATTTGCAGCCTTTGATTTTCTTGGCCGAGTTGAAGCCGACATTTTGCTTTTGGCAGACATCGTTAAATCTAGGAGGGAGTGGCGACGCGGGCCCTCCTACTGGTCTCTTGCGGCTGAGCCCTATAGCGGAGTGGCGGTCCTTTTCACAGCACCGGTAACATGCCGACGGATGATTGAGTTAGAAATGGGGAGGTGCTTGATCTTAGATGTCCTCATGAGGGGACAGGAATTAAGATTAATCAATATATACGGACCCCAGAGCAAATGGGACCGTAAAAGTCTCTTCATGAGGATTAAGCCTTTCCTTTTTTCAGGTCGACAAGTTATCTTTGGAGGGGACTTCAATACTGTCGTGAGGCCCCGAGATAGAGGAGGTTCCGGAGATAAAAAAATTGACCTTATGATAGTGTAGCATTAAAAAGTATAGTTAGCGATGCTCGCCTGGTGGATATCCACATCAGGCATACCCCAGGCCACTCGGGTTTCACCTATCGTAGAGGTAGTTGTAGTTGTAGGTCTAGGATAGACAGGTTTTTTTTGAAGGAGGAGGCCATCTCTTCACCAGTGTCCGTTGTTGAGTTGGAGTTCTCCGACCACTGTATGATTATTTTCTCTTTGAACATTGCAGAGTCCCTCCAGATGGGAAGAGGTATATGGAGGCTGAATTCTACTCTCTTGGAAGAAGCGGAGATAAGACAGGCCTTTGAGGATTTTCTTCAGAGCCAGGTACCTTTGTTGGATCTCAGTGGTACTAAGTCTGAGTGGTGGGAGTTGTTTAAAGGCCGGGTGGCAGGATTTTTCCGCAGGCTCTCAAGCCTCAGGTCCATGAGTAGGTACCGCCTATATCAGGAACTGAGGAGGAAACTCGAACATCTGGTCTCAACCGGGGGTAGTGGGGAGGAGATCTCCGGGGTGAAAGCTTTGCTCAGGAGGTGTCAGCATGATAAGGGCCGCCATCAGGGGGGTATTAGGGGTACTTATGTAAGGGGCCCGGCCAGTGGCCCGCGGCATGAGGGGGCACGTGTCGCCCGCCGGCACGGGCCACCACCATGGACGGAGGCTCCGCTAGCAGCCGCTATGGCTGCTACAGCGCGACGCCACTTAACACTACGGCAGAGCAGGGAGGTATCTCCCCGCTCTGCCATTAAACAAAAGACATGTATCCCCTATCCACAGGATATCCACAGGACAGGGGATACATGTGTGATCGCTGGCAGCGATAGGGAGAACGGGGGACTGAACCTCGGACTTCCGGGGTCTGTGTCGGCAGCTCCGTAGAAATGAATGGAGCGCCGGTCGCGCTTCTGCGCATGCGTGACCAGCGCTCCTTTCATTTTTATTGAGCTGCGCAGACGCCGGAAGTCAGAGGTTAGTTATGGAGAACTTCGGGGGATCTCCCTATCGCTGCCAGCGATCACACATGTATCCCCTATCCTGTGGATAGGGGATACATGTCTTTTGTAGGACACACTGTAGGTCAGATTTTTTTGGGGGGGTTGGGGCTGCATGGGGTTACCTACAGGGGGGCTGCATAGCGTTACCTACTAGGGGGGCTGTATAGCGTTACCTACAGGGGGGCTGTATGGCGTTACCTACAGAGGGGGCTGTATAGCGTTACCTACAGGGGGGGGGCTGTATAGCGTTACCTACAGGGGGCTGTATAGCGTTAACTACAGGGGGGCTGTATAGCGTTACCTACAGGGGGGCTGTATAGCGTTACCTACAGGGGGGGCTGTATAGAGTTACCTACAGGGGGGCTGTATGGCGTTACCTACAGAGGGGGCTGTATAGCGTTACCTACAGGGGGGCTGTATAGCGTTACCTACAGGGGGCTGTATAGCGTTAACTACAGGGGGCTGTATAGCGTTAACTACAGGGGGGCTGTATAGCGTTACCTACAGGGGGGGCTGTATAGAGTTACCTACAGGGGGGGCTGTATAGCGTTACCTACAGGGGCGGCTGTATGGAGTTCTCTACAGAGGGGGCTGTATGGAGTTCTCTACAGAGGGGGCTGTATGGCATTATCTACAGAGGGGGCTGTATGGCGTTCTCTACAAAGGGGTCTGTATGGCGTTCTCTGCAGTGGGGTCTGTATGGCGTTATCTACAGAGGGGGCTGTATGGCGTTAAAGTTGTATATAAAAAAGTTTGTTACAATGTATCAGTCAATCATCTGTGAGCTAAACGCAGCAACAGCACAAACCCCTCTCCTGTGCTGGACTCCAGGCAGATGGCTCTTATCTACACTGATACATTGTAACAAGACCATCAGCTGTGAAAGTAATAAGCCAGGACTGGTTTTAATGTTGTCATTCACAGACAGCAGGCAGAGATCTTGAAAATCATGAGGAACTGAAGCAGGAAGACAGAAAGCTGCAGAATGTCATTATACAGTAGGCTGGGGTGCTGCACCACTCGCAGGGAATTTATACGTGTAAGGCTATGTTCACACGGAGTATTTTGACGAGTTTTTTGACGCGGAAACCGCGTCGCAAAACTCGTCAAAAATGGCCCAAAAATGCCTCCCATTGATTTCAATGGGGAGCGTTGGCGTCTTTTTCCCGCGAGCAGTAAAAGGGGGGCCCAGAAAATTTAGCTGTATGGGGCCCTGAAATTCCTGATGGCGGCCCTGAGCATGATATGCACGCATCTTTAATTCTTGAGAGGAATTTCGGGAGGTACCGCTCGCCCGACCCCTACAGGAACTGTAAGATGTCAGTGAGTCGTAAGGTTGTGACAGGACTGATTGATAGTACAGGATCTCTGAAGAGATCCAAATCAGGGATCTTGGAGGTCGTCAGATCCTTCTACTCGCACCTCTTGGGGAAGCAAGATCCAAACCGAGACGAGATGTCGGCCGTTCCTGGCTGAAACCATTCCTGAGCCAGGGGTAGACACCTCTCTTGGTGTTTTGATGGATTCGATCAACGTGGAGGAAGTGGGACTGGCGATTGATGGGCTTGCCCTCAAAAAATCGCCAGGGCCAGATGGCTTAACATCCGAGTTCTATAAAACCTTCAAGGGAACCCTAGTTCCCCTCTTGACTGCGGTGTTTAATGAATGCCTTTCCTCGGGTACTTTGCCAATGTCAATGAGGAGGTCGGCCTTGATCATTTTATCAAAGGGTAAAGACTCGACCTGTATTGAGAATTGGCGTCCCATAGCGCTTCTCAATACAGACAGAAAGGTTCTTGGGAAAGTACTGTTTAATCGGCTGGTGAAGTTTGCATCCCGGCTCCTTTCGCCGGTCCAGCATTGCTCTGTTCCAGGCCGCAGCACGTTTAGTGCTGTCCTCAGTGTCAGAGAGGCAGTGGAGCAGGGAAATTCTGGTCGGTGGGAGTGGTACATTCTGTCCTTGGACCAAGCTAAAGCTTTTGACCGGGTGAATCATGAGTACCTCTGGTCGGTCCTTCTGAGTTACGGCCTACCGGAAGGGTTTGTAAATTGGCTCCAGACCCTATAGGCTGGGGCAGAGACTTTGCGCTAGTGAACGGTTGGGTTGGAACCCCCATTGAGGTTGGGTCTGGTGTCCGCCAGGGTTGCCCCTTGAGCCCTTTGCTATATGTGTTCGCTATCGATCCTTTTATCAGAAGGATTGATTGTGGACCATTGGCGGGAGTCAGGGCTAGCCTGGTAGGGCCAGAGGCCGCTCAGAGGGTGGTTGCGTATGCGGATGACGTCTCCATCTTTGTCTCCTCGAAAGGGGAGGCAGAATGGGTGATTTCGGAAGTGGAACGTTACTCGTTGTCATCTGGGTCCAAGATCAACCGGGATAAGTGCAAAAGTCTCTGACTGGGAGGAGGAGGTCCTGGTTTTTGCCTCCTGGACACCCTTCCAGAGACTCAAGAGTCTGCTAAAATTTTAGGAGTGGAATTTGGCCCAGGTGATTACCCCAAAAAAAACTGGGAGAGTAGGCTGAATCTAGTTGCCCAGAAGGTCGACCAATGGAAGGGTTGGTTCTTAACTCTGAGGGAAAGGGTTCACTTGGCCAAGGCCTACCTGGTGCCCATTGTAATGTCAGGATAGGGAGAAGACAGGTGAGCCCTAATCTACCTGCCACTCAGTCCCTGTCTACTTGCACAGACCGTCCTAGGCGACGGCGTACAACTGGGCGACGGTCCCTATGCTCAATATGTGCACGACAGACAAAACAAGACAAGGGTACACAGAAGCAAGGGAAGAAGGGCAGTTGCCCACGGCAAAACCGTGAGCAACAAAGTAGCAAACGAGCCGAGTCAAACCAGGAGTGTACGAGGTAACAAATGCAGAGCAGGAGAATAGTCAGTCAAGCCAGGGTCAATATGAAGCAGAGGTCAATGGTAACAGCAGAAACAGCAGAGCCCGGAAGCAAGAGAATCACAGGCAAAGGACAAGCAGCAAATGAAGGTATAAGTAGACCAAGGTGCGGGAGCTAGAACCGTCTGGCCAGGCTGCGATAGGTTCTCCCACTCCTCAGCCTACCAGCCTGAGTGGTAGCAGATCGAGTCACTCTAGCAGACCTAGGAACAGATGCAGGCTGATTAACCACGGGCGTCGACACAGAAGCTGTGTCAGGCAAATCCTTTACACCCATGTTGCTTTACCTGGGCAGTGTGTGCGTTCTGCCAGAACCTCTCTGGACTCGGGTCTACAGCCTGTTCTTCCAGCTGTTATGGGGGAGCAGGCTTAACCTAATCAAGAGGGAGCTTACTTACCTACCAAGGACACTAGGCGGGTTAGGTATGGTTAACCCGGTGGTGTTCCTAAAGAACACCTTTATTAAGATCAACCTGGCAAACCTCTGGCAAGAGAGGGCTCCTTGGTGTATATCCTCCTGCAGGGGGTGGTTTTGGCCCTTCTTGCAGGAATGGGAGACAGGAGGGCAAGTGAAAGACCTGCGCACACCCCATAGACATCTCCCGGCTTATGCCACCCTAGCGCTGAAGATTGTTCGTCGGTGGGGTCTGGAGGTGTGGGAGATCAGGACCATGTCGAGAAAATTTCTTGACAGGAGGGTCCTGATGACCCACTTCCAGAAGCCCCTGGCACTCAAAGACTGCCCAAGTAGTGACCTCGGGGTGGGATTAAGACTTTTGAATTCGAAGAGAATTCCCCAGAAGTTTTGGGATCTGGCTTGGCGTTGCTTCCATGGGAGACTGTATGTGAGGGGCAATCTAAAGTGCAGGAACTCTGATGATAGGGGTTGCCCCCGGGAGGAGTGCGGCGGAATGCTGGAAAGCATGGAGCATTTTCTGCTTCATTGCCCCTTTAATACAGAGGTACACAAAAGGGTAGGGGCCTCCATAGGTTGGCCTGGCCTAACCAGCCTCTTTTATGCTGGTTGGGCCTATGGGGTGTTCAGAGACCTTGGTGGAAGGGACCGGTGCACTATGTTTTTAGTTAGCATAGTAGTTAGGCACTTTATATGGAACGCACGGTGCTTAGTGTCAACGCAGAAGAAAATCCTTCTCAAGGAAGAGGTCGTTAGCAACATCCTGGGTGACCTGGTGAAGGTTAAATCTTAGGAGGTCGGCAGATTGGGTGCATCTAGAGCCTCTAGCCTGTGGAGGGGCTTCTCCTTTAGGGTGCCCTAATGTGTTGGTCTCCATGAGGGGGAGGGGGGTTTGTCGCCGGTGCTCCACTAGTGGTAGGGGTCTGCGTTCCTCCGGGGCATCTTAAAGTAAGCAATAGGGTCAGCATAGGGTTAGTTTTTTCTGCAAGGCAAGATGGAGGGCTAGCAGTAGGGCAAGGCGATAGGGCAAGCGATAGGGATGGTGCGTCGGTGGGCGTGGACCTCGGCCTCTGGGGGAGGGTGCTGGGGGGGCTCTCCCCTTCTCTCTCTCTGGTGGTGGGCTGGCATGAAACAGTAGAATTTTTGTTTTGTTTTGAGTTGACAGGAAGAAAGGCTTACAAGCGGCGGAATTTGTGCTTTCGGGTATGGCTTGGATAGGATTGCTGTGGTAAGTTGTATATATTTGTGGAGATGGTATATTTGTATATAATAAAAACTGTTAGATTAGGGTTAGATGGGGGAAAAAATAGGTTGGGAGGGGGGTTGGGGGGGGGGGTGTGTGCCTAGCCCAACTCTAGACTATGCGGACATGAGGAAGACATGGGGCGAGAGGTTGGGCTGGAGTGTCGGGTGTGGTTGAGGGGCCAGCATCTGGACTATGCGGACATGGGAGGACATGAGGCGAGATGCTGGCTAGGGTGGTGAGGGGTAGATAAGAATGGTTAGGGAGAGTTTGGTAGTAGTTGTGTGGGAAAAAATATATATATATATATAAAAAAAATAAAATATATATATATATATATATATATATATATATATATATATATACAGTGAAGGATATAAGTATTTGATCCCTTGCTGATTTTGTAAGTTTGCCCACTGTCAAAGACATGAACAGTCTAGAATTTTTAGGCTAGGTTAATTTTACCAGTGAGAGATAGATTATATTAAAAAAAAATACAGAAAATCACATTGTCAAAATTATATATATTTATTTGCATTGTGCACAGAGAAATAAGTATTTGATCGCTTTGGCAAACAAGACTTAATACTTGGTGGCAAAACCCCTGTTGGCAAGCACAGCAGTCAGACGTTTTTTGTAGTTGATGATGAGGTTTGCACACAAGTTAGATGGAATTTTGGCCCACTCCTCTTTGCAGATCATCTGTAAATCATTAAGATTTCGAGGCTGTCGCTTGGCAACTCGGATCTTCAGCTCCCTCCATAAGTTTTCGATGGGATTAAGGTCTGGAGACTGGCTAGGCCACTCCATGACCTTAATGTGCTTCTTTTTGAGCCACTCCTTTGTTGCTTTGGCTGTATGTTTCGGGTCATTGTCGTGCTGGAATGTATGTCTTCCATGTTCTTACTATTGTACCAACAGTTGTCTCCTTCTCACCCAGCGTCTTACTTATGGTTTTGTAGCCCATTCCAGCCTTGTGCAGGTCTATGATCTTGTCCCTGACATCCTTAGAAAGCTCTTTGGTCTTGCCCATGTTGTAGAGGTTAGAGTCAGACTGATCATTGAGTCTGTGGACAGGAATCTTTTATACAGGTGACCATGTAAGAGCTGTCTATCATGCAGGCACCAAGTTGATTTGGAGCGTGTAACTGGTCTGGGGGAGGCTGAACTCTTAATGGTTGGTAGGGGATCAAATACTTATTTCTCTGTGAACAATGCAAATAAATATATATCATTTTGACAATGTGATTTTCTGTTTTCTTTTTTATATAGTCTATCTCCCACTGGTAAAATTAACCTTGCCTAAAAATTCTGGACTATTCATGTCTTTGACAGTGGGCAAACTTACAAAATCAGCAAGGGATCAAATACTTATTTCCTTCACTGTATACTGTATATAATAGTCTATATTAGAGATTGTTTCAGTTATTATATTATTATTATTATTGTATTATTATTAGTATTAGTTTTTTTATTATTATTATTATTATTAGTTTATTATCAGTAATGTTGTTGTTGTTGTTGTTGTTGTTGTTGTTGTTATTAGTATTTCTTTCTTGTGTATCAGTGATTGGCCCCTGGTTGATAAGGTCGGTATGTTTTATTTCTTGTTATAATATGGTATGTTGGTGAGGGAATATCTGACGCGTGGGTTGTGTGTGGCCAGGTCTGGCTTGTTTCTGTACATAGTAATGTGTATAGTAATGTATATAGTAATGTGTATAGTAATGTGTATAGTAATGTATATAGTAATGTATATAGTAATGTGTATAGTAATGTGCATAGTAATGTATATAGTAATGTGTATAGTAATGTGTATAGTAATGTATATAGTAATGTATATAGTAATGTGTATAGTAATGTGTATAGTAATGTATATAGTAATGTGTGTAGTAATGTATATAGTAATGTATATAGTAATGTGTATAGTAATGTATATAGTAATGTGTATAGTAATGTATATAGTAATGTATATAGTAATGTATATAGTAATGTGTATAGTAACGTGTATAGTAATGTGTATAGTAATGTATATAGTAATGTGTATAGTAATGTATACAGTAATGTGTATAGTAATGTGTATAGTAATGTATATAGTAATGTGTATAGTAATGTGTATAGTAATGTGTATAGTAATGTATATAGTAATGTATATAGTAACGTGTATAGTAATGTGTATAGTAATGTGTATAGTAATGTATATAGTAACGTGTATAGTAACGTGTATAGTAATGTATATAGTAATGTGTATAGTAATGTGTATAGTAATGTGTATAGTAATGTATATAGTAACGTGTATAGTAATGTGTATAGTAATGTGTATAGTAATGTATATAGTAATGTATATAGTCATGTGTATAGTAATGTATATAGTAATGTATATAGTAATGTGTATAGTAATGTGTATAGTAATGTATATAGTAATGTGTATAGTAATGTATATTATAGTAATGTGTATAGTAATGTGTATAGTAATGTGTATAGTAATGTATATAGTAATGTGTATAGTAATGTGTATAGTAATGTGTATAGTAATGTATATAGTAATGTATATAGTAATGTGTATAGTAATGTGTATAGTAATGTGTATAGTAATGTATATAGTAATGTGTATAGTAATGTATATAGTAATGTGTATAGTAATGTGTATAGTAATGTATATAGTAATGTGTATAGTAATGTGTATAGCAATGTGTATAGCAATGTGTATAGCAATGTGTATAGTAATGTATATAGTAACGTATATAGTAACGTGTATAGTAACGTGTATAGTAATGTGTATAGTAATGTATATAGTGATGTATATAGTAATGTATATAGTAACGTGTATAGTAATGTATATAGTAATGTATATAGTAACGTGTATAGTAACGTGTATAGTAATGTGTATAGTAATGTGTATAGTAATGTGTATAGTAATGTATATAGTAATGTGTATAGTAATGTGTATAGTAATGTATATAGTAATGTATATAGTAATGTATATAGTAACGTGTATAGTAACGTGTATAGTAACGTGTATAGTAATGTATATAGTAATGTGTATAGTAATGTGTATAGTAACGTGTATAGTAATGTGTATAGTAATGTGTATAGTAATGTGTATAGTAACGTGTATAGTAATGTATATAATAATGTATATAGTAATGTATATAGTAACGTGTATAGTATTGTGTATAGTAATGTGTATAGTAATGTATATAGTAACGTATATAGTAACGTGTATAGTAACGTCTATAGTAACGTGTATAGTAATGTGTATAGTAATGTATATAGTAATGTATATAGTAATGTGTATAGTAATGTGTATAGTAATGTATATAGTAATGTATATAGTAATGTGTATAGTAATGTATATAGTAATGTGTATAGTAATGTGTATAGTAATGTATATAGTAACGTATATAGTAACGTGTATAGTAACGTCTATAGTAACGTGTATAGTAATGTGTATAGTAATGTATATAGTAATGTATATAGTAATGTGTATAGTAATGTGTATAGTAATGTATATAGTAATGTGTATAGTAATGTGTATAGTAATGTATATAGTAATGTGTATAGAAATGTGTATAGTAATGTATATAGTAATGTGTATAGTAATGGGTATAGTAATGTATATAGTAATGTGTATAGTAATGTGTATAGTAATGTGTATAGTAACGTGTAAAGTAACGTGTATAGTAACGTGTATAGTAACGTATATAGTAACGTGTATAGTAACGTGTATAGTAACGTGTATAGTAATGTGTATAGTAATGTGTATAGTAATGTATATAGTAATGTATATAGTAATGTGTATAGAAATGTGTATAGTAATGTATATAGTAATGTGTATAATAATGTGTATAGTAATGTGTATAGTAATGTGTATAGTAATGTATATAGTAATGTGTATAGTAATGTGTATAGTAACGTGTATAGTAACGTGTATAGTAACGTGTATAGTAATGTGTATAGTAATGTATATAGTAATGTGTATAGTAATGTGTATAGTAATGTATATAGTAACGTGTATAGTAACGTGTATAGTAACGTATATAGTAATGTATATAGTAATGTGTATAGTAATGTGTATTGTAATGTATATAGTAATGTGTATAGTAATGTGTATAGTAATGTATATAGTAATGTATATAGAAATGTGTATAGTAATGTATATAGTAATGTATATAGTAATGTGTATAGTAATGTGTATAGTAATGTGTATAGTAATGTATATAGTAATGTGTATAGTAATGTGTATAGTAACGTGTATAGTAATGTGTATAGTAATGTATTTAGTAATGTGTATTGTAATGTGTATAGTAATGTGTATAGTAATGTGTATAGTAATGTATATAGTAATGTGTATAGTAATGTGTATAGTAACATGTATAGTAACGTGTATAGTAACGTATATAGTAACGTGTATAGTAATGTATATAGTAATGTATATAGTAATGTGTATAGTAATGTGTATAGTAATGTGTATAGTAATGTATATAGTAACGTGTACAGTAACGTGTATAGTAACGTATATAGTAATGTGTATAGTAATGTATATAGTAATGTGTATAGTAACGTATATAGTAATGTATATAGTAATGTGTATAGTAATGTGTATAGTAACGTGTATAGTAATGTATATAGTAATGTATATAGTAATGTGTATAGTAATGTATATAGTAATGTATATAGTAACGTGTATAGTAATGTGTATAGTAATGTATATAGTAATGTATATAGAAATGTGTATAGTAATGTATATAGTAATGTATATAGTAATGTGTATAGTAACGTGTATAGTAACGTGTATAGTAATGTGTATAGTAATGTATATAGTAATGTGTATAGTAATGTGTATAGTAACGTGTATAGTAATGTGTATAGTAATGTATATAGTAATGTGTATAGTAATGTGTATAGTAACGTGTATAGTAATGTGTATAGTAATGTGTATAGTAATGTATATAGTAATGTGTATAGTAATGTATATAGTAATGTATATAGTAATGTGTATAGTAATGTATATAGTAATGTATATAGTAATGTGTATAGTAACGTGTATAGTAACGTATATAGTAACGTATATAGTAACGTGTATAGTAATGTGTATAGTAATGTATATAGTAATGTATATAGTAATGTGTATAGTAACGTGTATAGTAACGTGTATAGTAACGTGTATAGTAATGTGTATAGTAATGTGTATAGTAATGTATATAGTAATGTGTATAGTAATGTATATAGTAATGTATATAGTAATGTATATAGTAATGTGTATAGTAATGTATATAGTAATGTATATAGTAATGTGTATAGTAACGTGTATAGTAACGTGTATAGTAACGTGTATAGTAACGTATATAGTAACGTATATAGTAACGTGTATAGTAACGTATATAGTAATGTATATAGAAATGTGTATAGTAATGTATATAGTAATGTATATAGAAATGTATATAGAAATGTGTATAGTAATGTATATAGTAATGTGTATAGTAACGTGTATAGTAACGTGTATAGTAATGTGTATAGTAATGTATATAGTAATGTGTATAGTAATGTGTATAGTAACGTGTATAGTAATGTATATAGTAATGTGTATAGTAATGTGTATAGTAATGTGTATAGTAATGTGTATAGAAATGTGTATAGTAATGTATATAGTAATGTGTATAGTAATGTGTATAGTAATGTATATAGTAATGTGTATAGTAATGTGTATAGTAACGTGTATAGTAATGTGTATAGTAATGTGTATAGTAATGTATATAGTAATGTGTATAGTAATGTATATAGTAATGTATATAGTAATGTGTATAGTAATGTATATAGTAATATATATAGTAATGTATATAGTAATGTGTATAGTAACGTGTATAGTAATGTATATAGTAATGTATATAGTAACGTGTATAGTAACGTGTATAGTAATGTATATAGTAATGTATATAGAAATGTGTATAGTAATGTATATAGTAATGTATATAGTAATGTATATAGAAATGTATATAGAAATGTGTATAGTAATGTATATAGTAATGTATATAGTAATGTGTATAGTAACGTGTATAGTAATGTGTATAGTAATGTATATAGTAATGTGTATAGTAATGTGTATAGTAGCGTGTATAGTAATGTATATTATAGTAATGTGTATAGTAATGTGTATAGTAATGTGTATAGTAACGTGTATAGTAATGTATATAGTAATGTATATAGTAATGTATATAGAAATGTATATAGAAATGTGTATAGTAATGTGTATAGTAATGTATATAGTAATGTGTATAGTAACGTGTATAGTAATGTGTATAGTAATGTATATAGTAATGTGTATAGTAATGTGTATAGTAATGTGTATAGTAACGTGTATAGTAATGTATATAGCAATGTGTATAGTAACGTGTATAGTAATGTATATAGTAATGTGTATAGTAACGTGTATAGTAATGTGTATAGTAATGTGTATAGTAATGTGTATAGTAACGTGTATAGTAATGTGTATAGTAATGTGTATAGTAATGTGTATAGTAATGTGTATAGTAATGTATATAGTAATGTGTATAGTAATGTATATAGTAATGTGTATAGTAATGTGTATAGTAATGTATATAGTAATGTGTATAGTAATGTATATAGTAATGTGTATAGTAATGTGTATAGTAATGTATATAGTAATGTGTATAGTAATGTATATAGTAATGTATATAGTAATGTGTATAGTAATGTATATAGTAATGTGTATAGTAACGTGTATAGTAATGTGTATAGTAATGTATATAGTAATGTGTATAGTAATGTGTATAGTAATGTATATAGTAATGTGTATAGTAATGTGTATAGTAATGTATATAGTAACGTGTATAGTAACGTGTATAGTAACGTGTATAGTAATGTATATAGTAATGTGTATAGTAATGTGTATAGTAACGTGTATAGTAATGTGTATAGTAATGTGTATAGTAATGTGTATAGTAACGTGTATAGTAACGTGTATAGTAATGTGTATAGTAATGTGTATAGTAATGTGTATAGTAATGTATATAGTAATGTGTATAGTAATGTATATAGTAATGTGTATAGTAATGTGTATAGTAATGTGTATAGTAATGTATATAGTAATGTGTATAGTAATGTATATAGTAATGTATATAGTAATGTATATAGTAATGTGTATAGTAATGTATATAGTAATGTGTATAGTAACGTGTATAGTAATGTGTATAGTAATGTATATAGTAATGTGTATAGTAACGTGTATAGTAATGTATATAGTAATGTGTATAGTAATGTGTATAGTAATGTATATAGTAACGTGTATAGTAAAGTGTATAGTAATGTGTATAGTAATGTATATAGTAATGTGTATAGTAACGTGTATAGTAATGTGTATAGTAATGTGTATAGTAATGTATATAGTAATGTATATAGTAATGTATATAGTAACGTGTATAGTAACGTGTATAGTAATGTATATAGTAATGTATATAGTAACGTGTATAGCAATGTGTATAGTAATATATATAGTAATGTATATAGAAATGTGTATAGTAATGTATATAGTAATGTATATAGTAATGTGTATAGTAATGTGTATAGTAATGTGTATAGTAATGTATATAGTAATGTGTATAGTAATGTGTATAGTAACGTGTATAGTAATGTATATAGTAATGTGTATAGTAATGTGTATAGTAACGTGTATATAGTAATGTGTATAGTAATGTATATAGTAATGTGTATAGTAATGTATATAGTAATGTGTATAGTAATGTGTATAGTAATGTGTATAGTAACGTGTATAGTAATGTGTATAGTAATGTATATAGTAATGTGTATAGTAATGTATATAGTAATGTATATAGTAATGTGTATAGTAATGTATATAGTAATGTGTATAGTAATGTATATAGTAATGTGTATAGTAATGTGTATAGTAATGTGTATAGTAACGTGTATAGTAATGTGTATAGTAATGTATATAGTAATGTGTATAGTAATGTGTATAGTAATGTATATAGTAATGTGTATAGTAACGTGTATAGTAACGTGTATAGTAATGTATATAGTAATGTGTATAGTAACGTGTATAGTAATGTATATAGTAATGTGTATAGTAACGTGTATAGTAACGTGTATAGTAACGTATATAGTAACGTGTATAGTAACGTGTATAGTAATGTGTATAGTAATGTATATAGTAATGTGTATAGTAACGTGTATAGTAACGTGTATAGTAACGTATATAGTAATGTATATAGTAATGTACATAGTAATGTATATAGTAATGTGTATAGTAATGTGTATAGTAATGTATATAGTAATGTGTATAGTAACGTGTATAGTAATGTGTATAGTAATGTGTATAGTAATGTGTATAGTAATGTATATAGAAATGTGTATAGTAATGTGTATAGTAATGTATATAGTAATGTATATAGTAATGTGTATAGTAATGTGTATAGTAATGTATATAGTAATGTGTATAGTAATGTGTATAGTAATGTATATAGTAATGTGTATAGTAATGTGTATAGTATTGTGTATAGTAATGTATATAGTAATGTGTATAGTAATGTATATAGTAATGTGTATAGTAATGTGTATAGTAATGTGTATAGTAATGTGTATAGTAATGTATATAGTAATGTATATAGTAATGTGTATAGTAATGTATATAGAAATGTGTATAGTAATGTGTATAGTAATGTATATAGTAATGTATATAGTAATGTGTATAGTAATGTGTATAGTAATGTATATAGTAATGTGTATAGTAATGTGTATAGTAATGTATATAGTAATGTGTATAGTAATATGTATAGTAATGTATATAGTAATGTGTATAGTAATGTGTATAGTAATGTATATAGTAACGTGTATAGTAACGTGTATAGTAATGTGTATAGTAATGTATATAGAAATGTGTATAGTAATGTGTATAGTAATGTATATAGTAATGTATATAGTAATGTGTATAGTAATGTGTATAGTAATGTGTATAGTAATGTGTATAGTAATGTATATAGTAATGTATATAGTAGCGTGTATAGCAATGTGTATAGTAATGTATATAGTAATGTGTATAGTAATGTATATAGTAATGTGTATAGTAATATGTATAGTAATGTATATAGTAATGTGTATAGTAATGTGTATAGTAATGTATATAGTAACGTGTATAGTAATGTGTATAGTAATGTGTATAGTAATGTATATAGTAATGTATATAGTAAAGTGTATAGCAATGTGTATAGTAATGTATATAGTAATGTGTATAGTAATGTATATAGTAATGTGTATAGTAATGTATATAGTAATGTATATAGAAATGTGTATAGTAATGTGTATAGTAATGTATATAGTAATGTATATAGTAACGTGTATAGTAATGTGTATAGTAATGTATATAGTAATGTGTATAGTAATGTGTATAGTAATGTATATAGTAATGTGTATAGTAATATGTATAGTAATGTATATAGTAATGTGTATAGTAATGTGTATAGTAATGTATATAGTAACGTGTATAGTAACGTGTATAGTAATGTGTATAGTAATGTATATAGAAATGTGTATAGTAATGTGTATAGTAATGTATATAGTAATGTATATAGTAATGTGTATAGTAATGTGTATAGTAATGTGTATAGTAATGTGTATAGTAATGTATATAGTAATGTATATAGTAACGTGTATAGCAATGTGTATAGTAATGTATATAGTAATGTGTATAGTAATGTATATAGTAATGTGTATAGTAATATGTATAGTAATGTATATAGTAATGTGTATAGTAATGTGTATAGTAATGTATATAGTAACGTGTATAGTAATGTGTATAGTAATGTATATAGTATAACAAGTTGTTTTGATTATTGTGGAGTATGATATGTTTTGTACTTTTATATAAAATAAAGAGATACAGGATCAGTACAGGATAATGTAATGTACTGACTCTGCTAATTATATGTGTATATATTGGCTGTGTAACTGGTGCTTAGATATGGACATTGCCATTTAGGGTTATGTTCACACGCAGTGGTTTCAGACGTAATTTGGGCGTTTTACGCCTTGAATTATGCCTGAAAAAACGCCCCTAATACGCCTACAAACATCTGCCCATTGCTTGCAATGGGTTTTACGATGTTTTGTTCCCACGAGCCTTTATTTTACACGTCGCTGTCAAAATCCGGCGCGTAAAATTACGGCTTGTCAAAAGAAGTGCAGGACACTTATATACATTATATGCAGGACACTTCATGGGACGTTTTTGGAGGCGTTTTTCATTGACTCCATTGAAAAAAAGCTCCAAAAACGGCCGTAAAAAACTCAGCGAAAAACGTGAGTTGTTAAAAAAAACTTCTGAAAATCAGGAGCTGTTTTCGCTTGAAAACAGCTCCGTATTTTCAGACGTTTTTGCTCACTGCGTGTGAACAGAGCCTTAAAAATTCCAACCATTTTCCTTCGATGGATGCATTGACCATTGTGCTGTCTCCTTATTATTATTGTATCGGTTGCGCTAATGCCGAATCTATGGCCTTCTTATATATCTATATCCCATCCTATGTAGAACTATATATTATGATTGTCATGTATGTTCCTTGAGCGTCTCCTGTGTGTCTGTCTGACATAATACAAACAAATGATTTGTTCATTGGCACCTTAATTGATGTGTGACATCCACAGTTACCACTTACATTATCGCCCAAATATACCCCTCCCCCGGCGGGTCCTCATTATACCAGAGAATCCCCTTCAATGGACTGTGTTAGATCAATTAGGCCGGGCTGTGAAGTGGAGCTGTAGTTGCGCTCAGTGGAATGCCCCCTGCGCAGGCGGCGGTTTACGAGTCCCTTTCAGGGGAGGAGAAGGGCCCTCTGCTGTGCCAATCAGCAAAATATTTTTCCATGCGTCCTTTTAAGTAACATCATATGTGTTTAATGGGCTTAAAACGTCAGCCCCGATGTACAATGCTTTTAATGAGTGCAGACTGGAACTGGCCGAGGGAAGCAGATTTTTTTTCTTTGAGTCACATAAAGTCGCAGAAGTTTTTTAAGTAAATTGCCTTTCTCTCGGTTCGCCGTCTTTCCTGTGAAATCCCCGGTCTTCTCGCTGTAAACGCCACATAAAAGTTTTAACTTTTAACTTTTTATAAAATCATGATTTTCTTACAAGTGCCTTTCAGCTCCGAATCAAATTATATCTTTTCATTACTTTTCCACTATGGCGACTTTAATTCCTTTCTTATCCATTGGCCCAAGGACACATCAGACAGGCGGTGGCTGCGTCGCACTTATTCCGCAAGTTGTGCTATGAAGACTTTCTCTTTGTGTCTTGAGAAGGATTTAAAGCTTCTACATCTCAGCCTGATAATGACAATATGGCAGCTGGCGAGGGGTCTAAGTTGGCAGCATTTATAACCGCGCAGTGCAGAACGTTCCCGGCGGGATGGCACGCTGTTATGTTTTTCCTACCCGGCCTCCATTTATTGGGCTGCATTAACGGACTGATCGTTTGATTCCAGGAGTGGAGTCAAGGTGCCCATACACAGCAGGTGAAAGACGATCGAGCCAGCCGGCTTTGTGGGACCGACTTGTTAGGAGGTTTTCTTTATTTCCCTTTCTTAAAAGACTTAAGTTAGAAAATAATGTTCTCAAAATTTTGAATAACGCGTAACAAACTACTCATAAAATGACATAAAAACAATATAATTGCACATTATAATCAACCTCTTAAAACAACTCGGCTAATGTCCTGACTTTACCCAACAGCGGATGTCGGGGGAAGAAGGTGGATCTCAAGGAGAGGTGTCTGGCAGCAGCTTAATCCCGTCTCCCCATTGAGTACAAATGCCCACTACCGCCATGTATCCGGGAGGAATAGCTGCCGGCCATTGAGCATTCGGCTGACCGCTATCTTTAGTGTATGGGCAGCCTAACAAGTCTCTGGGTTTCTGGGCCAGAATTAGTGATGTCACCATCTAAGGCAATGTTGTCACCCAAGGCCATGTTCGTCTGCTCAGGACTTGATGATGATTTAGGTGCAGATTCTGCCAAATCCAAAAACATTTTACATCCAGTGCAACTCAATAGGGTTCACATGCTCCAGAAAGAAAACATTTTTGTCCGTGCCGCAGAAAGAAATCATCGGCAAGAATAATGAGCATCGCCATTGTTCTTGCGGATTCCATGCGGAAAAGCAGCGAATTAGCCGCATTGAATGACATTGGGGCTAATCCTAGTGCGGATGCGTCAGCACATTCGCGGCAGAAATGCCAGTGTCAGCCTCAGATTTCTTCTGTGCATTCTTTGTAAAATACTCAGACTTGCCAACTTCTAAACGTGTGAACGAAGCCCAACACACAGGGACTGAGTGTGTGTCCACTCCAGATCCACGGATGTATATTACTGTCTGCATTGAATGGAATGGATAGGCTCATGCAGCAGCTGGACCCGAATGGCAAGGATTTTTCTGCGTTCCTGTCTCTTATTATAATTGAAGAACACTACAGCCAGCCTTAAATGGCTGATAACAGGGAACAATAGATTTCATTAACCTGTGCTAGTCAACCTCTAGTCATCCTGAAATGGCTATTAACAGGCAACAATACATTGCATTAAAATACTAAGAAATTTAACGGAAGATATTTTTCATCTAAATAAGTACAATTTCTGCGCTGATATAAACCCATAATATATCTTTATAGCGGTCGGAGATTTGTTTTTCTGGTACAGAGTTCCAAATCCCCTGCATGGACGTAGAGTTACATGATAAAATTCTGTCTCCCTGAGGGCAGGTAAGGGACACTTTTTGCAGGACGAGATGTGGATGAATAGCGCTCAACTACAGTCTTTGTCGGACCCAGTCTCTTTCTCGGCGTGGCAGGTTACCCAGTTACGACATTTCCTGGCGTCCTTAGAACATCCAGCGGCACACTCGCGGGGCAGCTCCCCGTTTGAACTCCTATGTACACGCACGGGCACGATTCGACATTCGTTGTCCAGACTTTATAATCTCTTGATCTCACCCTCTAATCTGCCTCCACCATCTTACCTGCGTAGTTGTGAGAAAGACTTGGGCTTGACATTTACTCCTGAACAAAAGGAGGGCCTGTTCACTATGATGCATAAATCCTCTATGGCCAGCAGATTTCAGGAGGCCGGGTTCAAGATTCTGTCTCGTTGGTATAGGGCGCCTTCCAGATTGCATGCAATGATCCCGGCGGCTTCGCCATTATACTGGAGATGTGGTGACCATGTGGGTACAATATTGCATATTTTTTGGGACTGCCCACTCCTGACTGATTTCTGGTCCGAGGTGTGGCGCATTTCCTCGAAATTTACAGATTTCCCCCTCCCACGATCTCCGGGCCTTTTCCTGCTCCATCTGTGTGAGGTGCCCCTGTCTACGTATAGACGCTCGGTGGTTCGCCATTTGGTGAACGCGGCTAGGGCATGTGTTCCTGCACTGTGGAGACAATCTTGCCCCCCGTCGGTGGGCATGTGCTTCGGTAAGATTCAGGAGACTATGAGAATGGAGGACCTCACGGCATCAATGAAAGGGTCCCATGCCTCCTTCCTCAGAACATGGCGTGAATGGATCCGATTTCAATCCACTGAGGAATATAAGGCCATCATGGCCTCTTGACTTATCACCTAGGTCCAGTGTGTCAGGTTAGTTCCTCCCCTTTCCTCTCTTCCCTTAGTGTCTCTGCTTTTCTTCCCTTCTCTTACTGTTTTCCTGTTCGCCCATGGAGTACTATGCACGGCTGCGGGTTCAGGGTGCATATCGGAGATTCTTTCACTCTAGATTTGAGCGATGTGCTATTTTTCTTGTCATCCTATGCACTTATGTAATGCAGGTAGCTGACCAGTGGCCGGTTGATTGTATTGCACTGGCTTATTCCAATTGTGTTGTGTATACTTTGTGTTTTGAAAATGAAAATAAAAGAATTTATAAAAAAAAATTCTGTCTCCCTGCAGCCACCAGTAGGGGGAGCTTAGGAGCTGACTGTATACTGAACTCAATAATAACACAGTATGCAGTAAGCTCCTGAGCTTCTCCTAGTGGTGGCCGCAGGGAGACAGAAATTTATTATGTAACTGTTTGTCTATGCAGGAGATTTGGAACTCTAAATCAGAAAAATTTAGCTCCAATTTCTATAAAGATTTATTATAAAATTAATCAACGCAGAATTTTGGACTTATTAACGGCATCATGATAAAAGGCAGAGATTCACTTTTCTTCAAGGAGATTACAAGACAGGATCCAATTATCCAAATTATAGGGAAGGCAAAATAGGTTTTCTAAACTAGACAACCCCTTTAAATTAGCTGTGTATTATATGCCAGTGATACTCGGCAAAAGGCCCTAACCAAATATTTTGTCTAAGGGGCTCCACCAACCCTGATGTGGTGCTGTTATCCAGATGGTTCAACCTGATTCTTCTGATCACCAATTTGCTAATCGCCAATGGATTCCAGAGCACCCAAATGGGGGGCATGAAGGGGTGAGGGTAGATTTGTTACTATGTCTTGCCTAAACTGGTTTATCAGATTGATAATGAGTATATAAATATATTGATACATTGTAACCAATCATAGAGTAAATATTAACTGTTGCAGGGAACGTATATATTCTTATGGATCCCGTCTAAAGTGGGCAGCAGCGGGTGCGGCGTCACTCGGCTCCTCCGTATTCGGATTTTCATTTTCCAGAAATAACATTTATCACAATTATTGTTCTTATGTTTTATAAGCCGCATGTTTTTGTTCTCCTTTTCAGTCTGTCTGTGGTGTAATTATTATAAATCGTATAGAAAGACCAAAATGGAGAAGCACACGGCGCAGGCAAGGCCCCTGAATATAACCATGGGGAACCCCAGGTAGAGCATGAAAAATGAGCTATAATAGGATTTCTCCAGACCTTCCCCTGTAATATAAAATAATGTCATAATAACGCAGAGCTGTAATAGGGTCAGAATACGCCGAGATCTGGGATTCCTATTACCAATTAGATTTGGGATTCTGTGATTAATTCTGACCTGGTACCAGGCCGGGGAATATTAAATCTTGGGGAAAGGCCCTTTTAAACATTTGTTTTTCTTAATTTTGTGTCACATTAGAGGGATGTTGTGAAGCTTTGTAGATTTGATCTTGTGTGTGTTACAGAAAGCATCAATTTATATGTCTCATTACCGGGATGACGGATCGGGAGGAGGGGGACGTGCCTTACGCCTGCTGCCTGCAAACAGAAAGGGGTCAAAATTCAAACAGTATCAGGATCTAAAAAGAGAAAAGAAAATACATTGTCATCAGGGGTAAATAACCAAACTGATACTATGATCATATTGGGCAATTATACTATAGTGTATATATGGTCTATATGTAGTTGTATGGATTATACCAGTTATAGTATAGTGTATACATAGTGTATATATGGTCTATATGTAGTTGTATGGATTATACCAGTTATAGTATAGTGTATACATAGTGTATATATGGTCTATATGTAGTTGTATGGATTATACCAGTTATAGTATAGTGTATACATAGTGTATATATGGTCTATATGTAGTTGTATGGATTATACCAGTTATAGTATAGTGTATACATAGTGTATATATGGTCTATATGTAGTTGTATGGATTATACCAGTTATAGTATAATGTATACATAGTGTATATATGGTCTATATGTAGTTGTATGGATTATACCAGTTATAGTATAGTGTATACATAGTGTATATATGGTCTATATGTAGTTGTATGGATTATACCAGTTATAGTATAGTGTATACATAGTGTATATATGGTCTATATGTAGTTGTATGGATTATACCAGTTATAGTATAGTGTATACATAGTGTATATATGGTCTATATGTAGTTGTATGGATTATACCAGTTATAGTATAGTGTATACATAGTGTATATATGGTCTATATGTAGTTGTATGGATTATACCAGTTATAGTATAGTGTATACATAGTGTATATATGGTCTATATGTAGTTGTATGGATTATACTAGTTATAGTATAGTGTATACATAGTGTATATATGGTCTATATGTAGTTGTATGGATTATACCAGTTATAATATAATGTATACTTGGTGTATACTGTACATGGTCCATATTTAGTCGTAAAATCTGACACGTATGGGGATATAGTATACCTCCATATAATTTTCTGGGTGCATGAGCCCTAATCAGTTTGTCTCCAGGTTTGGTGCTGGAAGAATAAACAATGTTTGTTTGTTTTTCAAAAAATGTATCCGATCCCTTATAATCAGTGTTCCCTATAAGGTGCACGGCTGCGCACCTTCCACGGTCCCCCCGCTCACTCACTTTAAAGCCCGCTCACTGTCACGGGCGGCAGGCGGATGCAGTGGCGTCGCTAGTACCGAAGGGAGCCCAGGTGCTAGTGACAGCCACATTCACTTTGTATCTGCGTTCTCAGGATGCAGATACAAATGAATACTATAAGCTGCAGGCCTAACAAGAAGGCACTGGGAAGACTCCTCGCTCAGGTCGGCGTGATGAGGTCACTACATCACACTGGTCTGTGCATGTATCCCGCCCGCAAGGCTGTGCAGTACTCCGTCCGTCGCGGGAACGGGGCAAGGTAAGTACAATATTTTTCTAGGGGGGGGGTTATGTGGCAAAATACACAGGGGGGATTGCTGTGTAGCACTATATACAAGAGAGTTAGGCTATGTGGCACTATGTACAAAGGGTGCTGTGTGGCACTATATACAAGGGGAGCTGTGTGGCACTATTTACGAGAGGGGGGCTGTGTGGCACTATATACAAGGGGGGCAGTGTAGCAATATATGCAAGGGGGAGCTATGTGGCAGTATATACAAGGGGGCTGTGTGGCACTATATACAAGGGGGGTTCTGTGGCACTATATACAAAATGGGGGCTGTGTGGTACTATATACAAGGGGGCTGTGTGGCACTATTTACAAGAGGAGGGTTGTGGGGCAATCTATACAAGGGGGGCTGTGTGGCACTATATACAAGAGGGATGTATGGCAGTATGTACAAGGGGGGATGTGTGGCACCATGTACCAGGGGGGCTGTGTGGCACTGTATAGAAGAGGGGGGCTGTGTGGCACTATATACAGAGGGGGTTGTGTGGCACTATATATAACGGGGCTGTGTGGCACTATGTACAATGTGGCTGTGTGGCACTATATACAAGGGGGCTGTGTGGCACTAGTTACAAGTGGGGCGCTGTGTGGCAGTATATGCAAGAGGGGGCAGTGTGGCACTATATACTAGGGGGCTGTGTGGTACCATTATAAAAGGGGGCTGTGTGGAACTATATACAAGGGGGCCTGTGTGGCACTATTTACAAACAGGGGCTGTGTGGCAGTATATGCAAGAGGAGGCTGTGTGGCACTATATACTAGGGGGGCTGTGTGGTACCATTATAAAGGGGGGCTGTGTGGCACTGTATACAAGGGGTGCTGAGTGGCACTATATACAAGGGGGGGCTGTGTGGCAGTATGTACAAGGGGGGGCTGTGTGACACTATATACAAGGGGGGGCTGTGTGGCACTATATACCAGGGGGGAAGTGTGGCACTTTATACAAGAGGGGACTGTGTGGCACTATATACAAAGGGGGGTTGTGTGGCAATATATACAAGGGGAACTTTATAGCATTATTTACAAAAGGGGTCTGTGTGGCACTATATATGTGGGGGGCTGTGTGGTACCATTATAAAGGGGGGCTTTGCGGCACTATATACAAGGGGGCCTGTGTGGCACTATTTACAAATGGGGGGCTGTGTGGCAGTATGTACAAGAGGGAGCTGCGTGACACTATATACTAGGGGAGGCTTTGTGCTACCATTATAAAGGGAGGCTGTGTGGCACTATATATAAGGCGGTTGTGTGGCACTGTATACACGGGGGGCTGAGTGCCGCTATATACAAGGGGAGCTGTGTGGCAGTATGCACAAAGGGGGCTGTGTGGCACTATATATATCAGGGGGGCTGTGTGGCACTGTATACAATGGGGGGCTGTGTGGCACTATATACAAAGGGGGGCTGTGTAGCACTATATGCAAGGGGGCTGTGTGGCACTATATTCAAGGGGGCTGTATGCCACTATATAGAAGGGGCTGTTTGGCACTATATACAAGACGGAGAAGCTGTGTGGCACTATGTACAAGGGGGGGCTGTGTGGCACTATATACCGGGGGCTGTGTTGCATTATATACAAGAGGGGGTCTGTGTGGCACTGTATGCAAGGGGGGCTGTGTGACACTATATACAAAAGGGGGGCTGTATGCCACTATATATGAGGGGGTATGTGTGGCACTATATTCAAGGGGGCTGTATGCCACTATATAGAAGGGGCTGTTTGGCACTATATACAAGAAGCTGTGTGGCACTATGTACAAGGGGGGGGCTGTGTGGCACTATATACAGGGGGCTGTGTGGCATTATATACAAGAGGGGGTCTGTGTGGCACTGTATACAAGGGGGGCTGTGTGACACTATATACAAAAGGGGGGCTGTATGCCACTATATATGAGGGGGTATGTGTGGCACTATATTCAAGGGGGCTGTATGCCACTATGTACAAGGGGGGGCTGTGTGGCACTATATACCGGGGGCTGTGTGGCATTATATACAAGAGGGGGTCTGTGTGGCACTGTATACAAGGGGGGTGTGTGGCACTCTATACAAAAGTGGGCTGTGTTCCACTATATACGAGGGGGTATGTGTGGCACTATATTCAAGGGGGCTGTATGCCACTATATAGAAGGGGCTGTTTGGCACTATATATAAGAAGCTGTGTGGCACTATGTACAAGGGGGGGGGCTGTGTGGCACTATATACCGGGGGCTGTGTGGCATTATATACAAGAGGGGGTCTGTGTGGCACTGTATACAAGGGGGGCTGTGTGGCACTATATACAAAAGTGGGCTGTGTGCCACTATATACGAGGGGGTATGTGTGGCACTATACACAAGGGGGGCTGTGTGGTACTATATACAAGGGTGCTGTGTGGCACTATATACAAGGGGGCTGTGTGGCACAGTATACAAGATGGGGGGCTGTGTGGCACAATATGCAAAAGGGGGGCTGTGTGGCACTGTGTATAAGGAGGGCTGTGTGGCACTATGTACAAGGTGGGCTGTGTGGCACTATATACAAGGGGGACTGTGTGGCACTATATACAAGGGGGCTGTGTGGCACTGTATACAAGATGGTGGGCTGTGTGGCACTATATACCGGGGGGCTGTGTGACCCTATATACAAAGGGGGGCTATGTGTCAGTATATCCAAGGGGGGCTGTGTCTCACTATATACAGGGGTGCTGTGTGGCACTATATACAAGAGGGGGCTTTGTGGCACTATATAGAATGGGGGCTGTGTGGCACTATATACAAGAGGGAGCTGTGTGGCACTATATACAAGGGGGGCTGTGTGGCACTATATACAATAGGGGGCTTTGTGGCACTATATAGAATGGGGGCTGTGTGGCACTATATACAAGAGGGGGAAGCTGTGTGGCACTATGTACAAGTGAGGGCTGTGTGGCACTATATATCAGGGGGCTGTGTGGCACTGTATACAAGGGGGATGTGTGGCACTATATACAGGGGGTGCTGTGTGGCAATATATACAAGAGGGGGCTTTGTGGCACTATATACAAGGGGGCCGTGTGGCACTTTATACAAGAGGGGGGCTGTGTGGCACTATATACAAGAGGGGGGCTGTGTGGCTCTATGTACCAGGGGGGCTGTGTGGCACTATATACAAGAGGGGGCTGTGTGGCACTATATACAAGAGGTGGAGGGCTGTGTGTGGCTCTATCTCCTGGGGGGGTCTGTGTGGCGCTATCTACAGGGAGCGGGTGTGACGCTATCTACATGGGGTCTGTGTGGCGCTATCTACAGGGACAGTGGTGTAATTCTTTCATTGATGCCTATAATTGGTGTCGTCTATTTTACTGCTGGATTTCAAATACGTTTTCTTATTCTCTTATTTAGTCGCTATACTAGTGTTTACTGGGGGAATTACTTTTGGTCATCAGATCCCCCCCCCCCCCTATCCATTGATGGCGACTTGTCCTGCTCCCTGACTGCCCCGTTCAGGAGCTGCCAAGACTTAGAGGGAACATTGATTGTAATATCTGTAACAATATCCATGTTTAGCCCCCCGTATTACACCTCCATGAATTTTTATCTGTGCCTCGAAAAAAACCAAAATTGTGATGTGGATGAACCTGGGTAGCACGCCCATCATCAGTGGAAAACATCACCACACGGCCATGCCCAGACAGTTGTTTAATGGGGATTGTGTAGTAAGTCATTTCCTTGTGGAGTCGGCCATGAGCTAGTGAGGCCTCAATGAAGATTTACCTCTTTTCTGACATTATCGAGGCAAGAGGCACAAAGTGCCCCATACGTGGTAAAGGTGTTGTCCAGGATTAGAAATACATGACTTCTGTCTCCCAGAAACAGCGTCACACCTGTCCACAGGTTCTCTGTGGTATTGAAGATCAGTGATACTGAGTTAAAATACTGGACACAAGCCAAGGCCAGATGTGCCGCTGTTTCCGGAAGACAGTAGTCCTGTATTTCTAATCCTATACAACACCTGTAGCTCCTTTAAAAGTCAGATAATAGAACCAGAGTAACAATAGTAATAATAATGATCGTTATTCTCATCATTCTGTTTAGAATCTTTTGTCATCAAGAAACCTCCAAACTTTTTTTTCTGCAGGAAATGGCAGAAATTTTGAGCAATTGGGTCAGTTGCAGGAATGCAGGGGTTAAAAGATTGTGTCTTTGATCGATGTGAATGTAAATGCTTCTTGCATTAGACTCGTATCTGTCAGCGCCTTAATGACATGTTTTCCCCAACATTTCTTTGCAGTTAAATTGTCACATCTCTGTGTAATTGTGTTACAGCCGCCGCCGGTGCCCGCTGCGCGCGTCTCATCGCTGCGTCCTCTGTGGATGAACAAAGTCCGGAGTCTTTGTATTGTAAGCCACAGGTTTCCACATCTCATTCGGCTTTGTGATCGTCAATTACCCAACATAATTTATTTTTAAAACTGTGCGGCCTGTTATCAGATGGCATCTGCGGTATATGTCCTGCACTTGTGTAGTCAGGCCTGAACTGTCATGTGTTATAGTTCTGCTGGGCTTCTATGTGGCAGAGGGGCTATTGCCCCCATTCAGTTATTTACCTGGAACAGGAACTGCCCATACAATTTAGCTAGCTTGTGCCAACAACAGCTATTCCTCCCGACTCCTCCATATACATGCATGCTCTGCTCAGATGCAGGTGTTTCCAACGGAGAGAGGGGAATAAGGCGCTGCTAGACTCCTCTGTCCCCTCCAGACCCCTCTGTCCTCAACCAGACCCCTCTGTCACCTTGACTCCTCTGCCCCCTCCAGACTCCTCTATCCCCTTCCAGACCCCTCTGTCCCATTCCAGACTCCTGTGTCCTTCTCCAGACCCCTCTGTCCCCTCAGGACCCCTCTGTCCTCCTCCAGACCCCTCTGTCCTTCTCCAAACTCCTCTGTCCCCTCCAGACTCCTGTCCCCTCTGGACCACTCTGTCCTCCTCCAGACTCCTCTGTCATCCTCCAGACTCCTCTGTCCTCCTCCAGACTCCTCTGTCCTCCTCCAGACACCTCTGTCCCCTCCAGACACCTCTGTCCCCTCCACGCTCCTCTGTCCCCTTTCAGACCCCTTTGCCCCCTCCAGACTCCTCTTTCCCCCTTCAGACTCCTCTCTCTAGACACCTCTGTCCTCTCAAGACTCCTGTGTCACCTCCACACCCCACTGCCCCCCCAGATTCCTGTCCCCCTCCAGATTCCTCTGTGCCCCTCCAGTCTCCTCTGTCTCCCTCCAGTCTCCTCTGTCCTCCTCCAGGCTCCTCTGTCCCCACCAAACCCCTCTGTCCTCCTCCAGACCCCTCTATCCTCCTCCAAACCCCTGTCCCCTCTCTCCTCCTCCAAACCCCTGTCCTTTTTCAGACTCCTCTGTGCCTTCCAGACTCCTCTGTCCCCTCCAGACTCCTCTGTGCCCTCCAGACTCCTCTGTCCCCTCCAGACTCCTATCCCCTCCAGACCTTGTCCTCCTCCAGACTCCTCTGTCCCCTCAGACTCCTGTCACCTTCCAGACCCCTTTGCCCCCTCCAGACTCCTCTGCCCTGCTCCAGACTCCTCCCTCCTCTAGGCACTTGTCCCCTCAAGACACCTCTGTCTCCTCCAGACCTCACTGCCCCCCAGATTCCTCTGTCCCCCTCCAGATTCCTCTGTCCCCCTCCAGTCTCCTCTGTCCACCTCCAGACCCCTCTGCCCTCCTCCAGGCTCCTCTCTCCTCCTCCAGACTCCTGTATCCCCATCAGATTTCTCTGTCTCCTCTAGACCCCTCTGCCCATCTGATTCCTCTGTCCTTTCCAGACTCATGTCTCCTCCAGACCCTTCTGTTCCCCTCCAAACCCCTCTGTCCTGCTCGGGAAACCTCTGTCCCCTCCTGACACCTCTGTCCTCCCACAGACCCCTCTGTCTTTCTCCTGACCCCTCTGCCCTCCTCCAGATCCCTCTGCCCCCTCCAGACTCATCTCTCCTCTCAGTCTCCTCTGTCCCCATCAGACTCCTCTGACTCCTCTGCCCCCCAGATTCCTCTGTCCTCTCCAGACTCATGTCTCCTCCAGACCCCTCTGCTCCTCTAGACCCTTCTGTTCCCCTCCAAACCCCTCTGTCCTGCTCGGGAAACCTCTGTCCCCTCCTGACACCTCTGTCCTCCTCCAGACCCCTCTGTCCTTCTCCTGACCACTCTGCCCTCCTCCAGATCCCTCTGCCCCTCCAGACTAATCTCTCCTCTCAGACTCCTCTATCCCCATCAGACTCCTCTGCCCCCCAGATTCCTCTGTCCTCTCCAGACTCATATATCTCCTCCAGACCCAACTGACCCCCTAGACCCTTCTATTCCCCTCCAGACCCCTATGTCCTTCTCCAGTCTCCTCTGTACACCTCCGGACCCCTCTGCCCCCCTCCAGGCTCCTCTCTCCTCCTCCAGACTCCTGTATCCCCATCAGATTCCTCTGTCTCCTCTAGACCTCTCTGCCCACCAGATTCCTTTGTCCTCTCCAGACTCATGTTTCATCCAGACCCCTCTGCTCCTCTAGACCCTTCTGTTCCCCTCCAAACCCCTCTGTCCTGCTCATGAAACCTCTGTCCCCTCCTGACACCTCTGTCCTTCTCCAGACCCCTCTGTCCTTCTCCTGACCCCTCTGCCCTCCTCCAGATCCCTCTGCCCCTCCAGACTAATCTCTCCTCTCAGACTCCTCTGTCCCCATCAGACTCCTCTGCCCCCCAGATTCCTCTGTCCTCTCCAGACTCACATATCTCCTCCAGACCCATCTGACCCACTAGACCATTCTGTTCCCCTCCATACCCCTCTGTCCTTCTCCAGACTCCTCTGTCCCCTCAAGATTCCTGTCCCCTCCAGTCCCCTCTGTCCTTCTCCAGACTCGTCTCTCCTCCTCCAGACTCCTGTATCCCCATCAGATTCCTCTGTCTCCTCTAGACCCCTCTGCCCACCTGATTCCTCTTTCCTTTCCAGACTCATGTCTCCTCCAGACCCTTCTGTTCCCCTCCAAACCCCTCTGTCCTGCTCGGGAAACCTCTGTCCCCTCCTGACACCTCTGTTCTCCTCCAGACCACTCTGTCCTTCTCCTGACCACTCTGCCCTCCTCCAGATCCCTCTGCCCCTCCAGACTAATCTCTCCTCTCAGACTCCTCTATCCCCATCAGACTCCTCTGCCCCCCAGATTCCTCTGTCCTCTCCAGACTCATATATCTCCTCCAGACCCAACTGACCCCCTAGACCCTTCTATTCCCCTCCAGACCCCTATGTCCTTCTCCAGTCTCCTCTGTACACCTCCGGACCCCTCTGCCCCCCTCCAGGCTCCTCTCTCCTCCTCCAGACTCCTGTATCCCCATCAGATTCCTCTGTCTCCTCTAGACCCCTCTGCCCACCAGATTCCTCTGTCCTCTCCAGACTCATGTTTCATCCAGACCCCTCTGCTCCTCTAGACCCTTCTGTTCCCCTCCAAACCCCTCTGTCCTGCTCGGGAAACCTCTGTCCCCTCCTGACACCTCTGTCCTCCTCCAGACCCCTGTCCTCCTCCAGACCCCTCTGTCCTTCTCCTGACCACTCTGCCCTCCTCCAGATCCCTCTGCCCCTCCAGACTAATCTCTCCTCTCAGACTCCTCTGTCCCCATCAGACTCCTCTGCCCCCCAGATTCCTCTGTCCTCTCCAGACTCACATATCTCCTCCAGACCCATCTGACCCTCTAGACCCTTCTGTTCCCCTCCATACCCCTCTGTCCTTCTCCAGACTCCTCTGTCCCCTCAAGATTCCTGTCCCCTCCAGTCCCCTCTGTCCTTCTCCAGACTCGTCTGTCCCCTCCAGACTCCTCTGTCCTCTCCAGACTCATGTCCGCTCCAGACCCCTCTGTCCTCCTCCAGACTCCTCTGTCCCCTCCAGACACCTCTGTCCCCTTCGGGACCCCCTTTCCCCCATAGACTCCTCTGTCCCCCTCCAGACTCCTCTGCTCTCCTCCAGACTCCTCTCTCCTCCAGACACCTCTGTCCTCTCAAGACTCCTCTGTCCCCTCTAGACCCCTCTGCCCCCCAGATTCCTGTCCCCCTTCAGATTCCTCTGTCCCCCTCCAGTCTCCTCTGTCCTCCTCCAGACCCCTCTTCCCTCCTCCAGACACCTCTGCCCCCCTCCAGGCTCCACTCACCTCCTCCACACTCCTCTGTCCCCATCAGACTCCTATGTCTCCTCTAGACCCCTCTGCCCCCGATTCCTCTGTCCTCTCCAGACTCCTTTGTTCCCTTCAGACCCGTCTCCTACAAACCCATCTGCCTCCCTCCAGACTCCTCTGTTCCCTCCAGACCCCTCTGCTCCCAGATTCCTCTTTCCCCCTGTAGATTCCTCTATCTCCCTCCAATCTCCTCTGCCCTCCTCAAGACACCTCTCTCCTCCTCCAGACTCCTCTGTCCCCATCAGACTCCTCTAGACCCCTCTGTCCCCCCAGATTTCCCTGTCCTCTCCAGACTCATATGTTTTCTCCAGAACCCTCTGCCCCTCTAGACCCTTCTGTCCTTCAGAAACCTCTGTCCCCTCAACCCCTCCAGACACCACTGTCGTTCTCCAGACTCTTCTGTCCCCCTCCAGACTCCTCTGTTCCCCTCCAGACACCTCTGGCAGCAGCTTATCTCCAGTGGCAACAAAGGCTCGGGCATGTTGGATTTAATCTGTGGTCGGAGGAGAGTCGGTACACCCCTATACACATTAGATAGTTGACCAGTCCCACTGAAATAAGCAGGTGAAAATCTCAATGTGATAATGTGATAATACCAACTCTCCCCTTATAGAGAAGTGGTGTTCAGCGCTCCAGTGCGATATCTCTGCGCTTATATCTGCATATAACATACCTACATGTAGTATATACATCATAATCTTCTATAATCACATATATATATTCTGCAGCGCTATTTATTATCTGTATATACATGTATTTATCACAGGCCATATATCTGTATCTTTATATAAATATCCAACACCTGAAAAAATAAAAGATAGTGCTGGACCACGACATTAGAGCAGTATTAAAATCTTTATTTCATTCAGGTTGTGTTCACATCTGCGCTGGAGCTGCCAACACAGATTCCATTAAAAATGAAAAAAACATAGAACAGCATGCCGAAACCCGACGGAACGCTTTAAAGATAATTGGGTCCATTGGTGTCCATCATTGGACGGATCCGTCACAGCAATGGATTCCAGTTTTCTGCTCCCATGACAGAGTTCATAGCACAGATGTGAACAATGCCTCTTAGATTAAAAACATCAAAAATAAATATGAGTCAGAGCAGTGGGTGAGCGATCATTGTCACCGCTACAGAAATCCCATATTCCACTCATGACCAGAGTTAGTTGCATGACTTTCCAGCCATCAACTACAGATGTTGGCATAATGCGGTGTGGTGGGTGAGCCTGGCGCCCCTTGGTGTTTGGTACTTGTATTTGCACTTTTACTTTAGACTTTTGATGTTGTGCTGTTCCTTTTTGGGTCTTCTACATTTATATCGTCTTCTATTGGGACACGTGTAGTAGAGTTCAAAGAAATAGCAGTGAGTTTAAAAAAGCAAATAAAGCGCAAAGTCGTTCTAATAACTTTTATTTGCCTGAATGCTCAGGAAATCCGACACATTCACTTCCAAATCACCACAATAAGAACATTTCAAAAGTTTGTATTAATCCTTTACAGAAAGTAAAGAAAAAGGAATATTAGGCTGTTCAGAAAATGCAGCGCCGGTTTCTTTAAAAACTCAAAAATGTATAAACTGAAAAAATGTCAAATTTCACTTTACTGAACTAATATTTGGTGGCCTCACCATTGTCGACCATCTTCTGACCCCTCTGAACAGGTAGATGGAAGATTGGACGATATTTCACGGTTCTGCATTTTTGGGTTTTGCCTCAGAAACAGCATTTTTGAGGTCACCCCACAAGTTCTCTATGGGATTGAGGTCGGGGGTTGGGCTGACACTCCGTTACCTCAATCTCGTTTGTCTGTAACCAAGATGTTGTTCGTTTTCTGCTGTGTTTTGGGCCATTTCAAGGGCATTTCTTCTTCGGCATAGGGCAACATGATCTCCTCAAGTATTTGGACATATTCAAAATGATCCATGATCCCTTGTATGCAATAAATAGTCCCAACACCAGGTATGAGAAACATCCCCATACAATTTTTGCAGCACCTCGCTTTACTGTTTTCACAGTGTACTGTGTCTTGTATTCAGTGGTAACTTCAGATCTTTGATCTTGAGCCGTTGCCATTTTGAATATTCCTCCATCCATTTGAACAGTAGTTTTCCGCTTCCTTCCGCGTCTTTCAGGTTTTGGTCGCCACTTCAAGGCATTTGAGATCATTTTAGCGGAGCAGCCGATAATTTGCTGGACTTCTCTTTGACTTTCCCTCTCCAATCAACTTTTTAATCAAAGTTTTGTTTTTCATGACAACAATGTCTGGAACGATCCAAGTTCCCCAGTATTTCAGGAGGAAATGTCCTATTACCAACATGTGCGACATTTACCGCCCTCCGGCCTTGAATAAGGGCCAAAACTGACCCCTGTTATCCCACAGAATGAAGGACGTCACCAATTTAACTCCTCACTGCGATTATTGTGAAAAAGTCCCTCTCAATGAATGATTCAATTCCTCAGAATGAGCGGCTCGCAGATCCTAATTCTTGGCTCTGGTTTTTCTATTTCACTTACAAGTCAATTATTTGCTATGTAGAATTATCAACTCTACCAAAAACATTGATTTATCAGGTTAATGATGTTGGACGGCCATTATTTTGAACACTACTGTACATAGTTCTAGTTCTGGTCATGTCTTGAATATCTGGATTTGTTACCAGTGAAACTTTTTGCTCTCCCACTGTCCCTTTTTTTATTACTGATGTTTTTGCTCTATGAATTGAATGAGGATTGTAATACTATTCTTATGTCGTCGTGCGGCGCTATCTTCTGTTTTTTGGGTGTAAGTTGAGTCTATTGGTGCAGAATGGACCTGGTTATAGTTGGGGGATACTGAATATCCATTGGTGTCAGTATATATGAACATCACTCACTAGGCAGCCGAGGCGCAGATCCCAAGACCCAATGCGAAATCTGTACCTGAGCGGCCCAACTGCAGTGTTCCCCTTAAAGCTGTGGACGGTAAAGAGTTAAAACAACACACTGATGAGGTCACCAAATCCAAACTGCGCGCCTTTTACCGAGAATTGCGGCGGTTTTGTGATGCAGTTATTGGCCACTCATTTAATAAAGGTAAAACATGTTAAAATCACATTTCACCTGTAAAAACCAATAACCGCAACACGTAAAACGCATGTTGTTTTTGGCCGTGCAACACAATACCGCGATATGTAAACCCAACCTACCGGTCTACAGGGTATGGTATATTTAACTCTATAATTTCCAGAATACCCAGCTTAGAGGGGACAGTGTCCAGCTGTTATAAGCCATTGGCAGTCCTGCGTGCTGTTATGTAGCAGGGGCACTTGGTCCCCATCATGCTCTAGAGCCCGGAAGTAACCTGAACCTCTGTACCCCCATAGCTATGCATGACACCTATAGACTAAAAGTCCTGCATCCCAGCAGCTGAGTGGTCAGTATAGCGCTGCCCCCTGATGCCATACACATTACAGTATGGAGCACGTATAGACCCCCAGGCGCACAGACTTCTGCCTGCAGAGAATCTCATTCTGCACTGGACTAGTGAACTATAAGCATTACATGCAATAATTGTATTAATCAAATGTAATTACGTATGCTAATATTTCACCCGGGCATCAAATCCTTCATTTCAGGAGCAGACGGGGGGATGTTGTGGTGACAAGATAATATTAATGATATCCGTAAAATCATGGCACAGTTTTCTAGTTATTAGGATAATGATTTGGCTCTATTATGTGGAAATAAGCGCTTGTTCTGTCACTGGCGGCCATGCTCAGTCCTGACAGGAGACCAGACGAAATATTATCAACATTTAAAGGGCACCTCCACCTAAAATCATAGAAATACCAAAAAATATATATTTTAATATATAAATAGAAATCCTTGAGGAGTCCTCTCTGGTCTGGAAAAGCTGTGTGACCACCAACAGCTGCTGAGCTGTTACCTTATAACACAAAACTGATGTTTAACCCTTCAGAGTCTGTAATGGAGAGGTAATCAGCGCTCAACAGGGAGAGGAGAGACCTGCGCACCCTGGGCACTGACCCGGCACTGCCACTGACATGTTTGCGAAATATAAATGACACCGCCTGGCATGTCCCGCCCGGTAATTGATGACTTGCTTCTCCACACTTTTATTAGTTGTGTTTTGATGTCACAACTGAACAGTTTCAAGCCACAAAATGACAAACGCAAAGCGACCTGCAGGTGACTTCACTGCGCCGCACAAGCCTGGAACATGTACTGACATAATTATCACACTGTTATCATGGCGGCTAAAAACATCAGGCGATAATTCAGCGACGGGGTCAAAAAAAAAAGAATTAGGGCATGACCACACATGGCGGAATTCCTCCGCAACTGTCCGCATCCATGCCGCACAGAATCTGCGTTGCAGATTCTGCTGCGGATCTGCACAAAATGTGCAGTACATTGATGCGGACTAGCTGCTGCGGACTGCGGGAAAAGTGCTTCCCTTCTCCCTATCAGTGCAGGATAGAGAGAAGGGACAGCACTTTCCCTAGTGAAAGTAAACGACTTTCATACTTACCGGCCGTTGTCTTGGTGACGCGTCCCTCTTTCGGCATCCAGCCCGACCTCCCTGGATGACGCGCCAGTCCATGTGACCGCTGCAGCCTGTGCTTGGCCTGTGATTGGCTGCAGCCGTCACTTACACTGAATCGTCATCCTGGGAGGCCGGACTGGAGACAGACCCAGGGAGTTCTCGGTAAGTATGAACTTATATGTTTTTTTACAGATACATGTATATTGAGATCGGTAGTCACTGTCCCGGGTGCAGAAACAGTTACTGCCGATCGCTTAACTCTTTCAGCACCCTGGACAGTGACTATTTACTGACGTCTCCTAGCAACGCTCCCGTCATTACGGGAGCCCCATTGACTTCCTCAGTCTGGCTGTAGACCTAGAAATACATAGGTCCAGCCAGAATGAAGAAATGTCAAGTTAAAAAAGCAAGACGCATCCGCAGCACACATGACATGTGCATGACAGCTGCGGACTTCATTGCGGAACTTTGAATCTCCATTGAAGTCAATGGAGAAATTCCGCCATGAGTCCGCCACTGCTCCGCAACAGACAGAGCATGCTGCGGACACCAAATTCCGCTCCGCAGCCTATGCTCCGCAGCGGAATTGTACGCATCGTGTAAACGAACACTGCTAAATTAAAGTGAAAGTCAATGGAGAAACGGCTCCGCTGCGGATTAACGCTGCGGAGTGTCCGCAGCGGAATTTAAGTGAAATTCCGCTATGTGTGAACCCGCCCATAATCCACAATTATGTCAAATTTACTAGATTTTATTATATTTTATTCTACATGTTCCTCTCATCTTAACTTATTCCTTTATTATTGCTCCCAGATAAGTAATTCACTTTGTATGGTGGAAGGAAAGTGACAATCGCTCAGAACACATTTCCTTTATCACTTTTCAAGCCCTCCTTAAAAACTGAGCTGATTAATCTAAAGTACAGCAGCTACTAATAACACTACCCAATTTATACAAGAATATAACTATTATAATACTGCCCCTATATACAAGAATATAACTACTATAATACTGCCCCTATATACAAGAATATAACTACTATAATACTGCCTCCTATATACAAGAATATAACTACTATAATACTGCTCCTATATACAAGAATATAACTACTATAATACTGCCCCCTATATACAAGAATATAACTACTATAATACTGCTCCCTATATACAAGAATATAACTACTATAATACTACCCCCTATATACAGGAATATAACTACTATAATACTGCCCCATATACAAGAATATAACTACTATAATACTGCCCCCTATATACAAGAATATAACTACTATAATACTGCCACTATATACAAAAATATAACTACTATAATACTGCCCCCTATATACAAGAATATAACTACTATAATACTGCTCCTATATACAAGAATATAACTACTATAATACTGCCCCCTATATACAAGAATATAACTACTATAATACTGCTCCAATATACAAGAATATAACTGCTATAATACTGCCCCCTATATACAAGAATATAACTACTATAATACTGCCTCCTATATACAAGAATATAACTACTATAATACTGCCTTCTATATACAAGAATATGACTACTATAATACTGCCCCCTATATACAAGAATATAACTACTATAATACTGCTCCAATATACAAGAATATAACTGCTATAATACTGCCCCCTATATACAAGAATATAACTACTATAATACTGCCTCCTATATACAAGAATATAACGACTATAATACTGCCCCCGATATACAAGAATATAACTACTATAATACTGCTCCAATATACAAGAATATAACTACTATAATACTGCCCCCTATATACAAGAATATAACTACTATAATACTGCTCCTATATACAAGAATATAACTACTATAATACTGCTCCAATACACAAGAATATAACTACTATAATACTACTCCTATATACAAGAATATAACTACTATAATACTGCCTCTTATATACAAGAATATAACTACTATAATACTGCTCCTATATACAAGAATATAACTACTATAATACTGCTCCTATATACAAGAATATAACTACTATAATACTGCCCCCTATATACAAGAATATAACTACTATAATACTGCCTCCTATATACAAGAATATAACTACTATAATACTGCTCCTATATACAAGAATATAACTATTATAATACTGCCCCTATATACAAGAATATAACTACTATAATACTGCCTCCTATATACAAGAATATAACGACTATAATACTGCCCCCGATATACAAGAATATAACTACTATAATACTGCTCCAATATACAAGAATATAACTACTATAATACTGCCCCCTATATACAAGAATATAACTACTATAATACTGCTCCTATATACAAGAATATAACTACTATAATACTGCTCCAATACACAAGAATATAACTACTATAATACTACTCCTATATACAAGAATATAACTACTATAATACTGCCTCTTATATACAAGAATATAACTACTATAATACTGCTCCTATATACAAGAATATAACTACTATAATACTGCTCCTATATACAAGAATATAACTACTATAATACTGCCCCCTATATACAAGAATATAACTACTATAATACTGCCTCCTATATACAAGAATATAACTACTATAATACTGCTCCTATATACAAGAATATAACTACTATAATACTGCCCATATATGCAAGAATATAACTACTATAATACTGCTCCTATATACAAGAATATAACTATTATAATACTGCCCCCTAGATACAAGAATATAACTACTATAATACTGCCCCCTATATACAAGAATATTACTACTATAATACTGCTCCTATATACAAGAATATAACTATTATAATACTGCCCCCTATATACAAGAATATAACTACTATAATACTGCCCCCTATATACAAGAATATAACTACTATAATACTGCCCCCTATATACAAGAATATAACTACTATAATACTGCCCCCTATATACAAGAATATAACGACTATAATACTGCTCCTATATACAATAATATAACTATTATAATACTGCCCCCTATATACAAGAATATAACTACTATAATACTGCCCCCTATATACAGGAATATAACTACTATAATACTGCCCCCTATATACAAGAATATAACTACTATAATACTGCCCCCTATATACAAGAATATAACTACTATCATACTGCTCCTATATACAAGAATATAACTATTATAATACTGCCCCCTATATACAAGAATATAACTACTATAATACTGCCCCCTATATACAAGAATATAACTACTATAATACTGCCCCCTATATACAAGAATATAACTACTATAATACTGCCCCCTATATACAAGAATATAACTACTATAATACTGCTCCCTATATACAAGAATATAACTACTATAATACTGCTCCTATATACAAGAATGTAACTACTATAATACTGCCCCCAATATACAAGAATATAACTACTATAATACTGCATCCTATATACAAGAATATAATTACTATAATACTGCCCCCTATATACAAGAATATAACTACTATAATACCGCTCCTTATATACAAGAATATAACTACTATAATACTGCCCCTATATACAAGAATATAACTACTATAATACTGCACCTATATACAAGAATATAACTATTATAATACTGCCCCCTATATACAAGAATATAACTACTATTATACTACCCCTATATACAAGAATATAACTACTATAATACTGCTCCTATATACAAGAATATAACTATTATAATACTGCCCCCTATATACAAGAATATAACTACTATAATACTGCCCACTATATACAAGAATATAACTACTATAATACTGCCCCCTATATACAAGAATATAACTACTATAATACTGCTCCTATATACAAGAATATATCTTCTAGAATACTGCTCCTATATACAAGAATATAACTACTATAATACTGCTCCTATATACAAGAATATAACTACTATAATACTGCCCCCTATATACAAGAATATAACTCCTATAATACTGCTCCTATATACAAGAATATAACTACTATAATACTGCTCCTATATACAAGAATATAACTACTAGAATACTGCTCCTATATACAAGAATATAACTACTATAATACTGCTCCTATATACAAGAATATAACTACTATAATACTGCTCCCTATATACGAGAATATAACTACTATAATACTGCCCCCTATATACAAGAATATAACTTCTATAATACGGCCTCCTATATACAAGAATATAACTACTATAATACTGCCCCCTATATACAAGAATATAACTACTATAATACTGCTCCTATATACAAGAATATAACTACTATAATACTGCCCCCTATATGCAAGAATATAACTACTATAATATTGCTCCCTATATACAAGAATATAACTACTATAATACTGCCCCTATATACAAGAATATAACTACTATAATACTGCTCCTATATACACAAGAATATAACTACTATAATACTGCCCCCTATATACAAGAATATAACTACTATAATACTGCTCCTATATACAAGAATATAACTACTATAATACTGCCCCTATATACAAGAATATAACTACTATAATACTGCTCCTATATACAAGAATATAACTACTATAATACTGCCCCCTATATACAAGAATATAACTACTATAATACTGCCCCTATATACAAGAATATAGCTACTATAATACTGCCCCCTATATACAAGAATATAACTTCTATAATACTGCTCCTATATACAAGAATATAACTACTATAATACTGCTCCCTATATACAAGAATATAACTACTATAATACTGCCCCTATATACAAGAATGTAACTACTATAACTACTGCTCCTGTATACAAGAATATAACTACTATAATACTGCCACCTATATACAAGAATATAACTACTATAATACTGCCCCTATATACAAGAATATAACTACTATAATACTGCTCCTATATACAAGAATATAACTACTATAATACTGCTCCTATATACAAGAATATAACTACTATAATACTGCCTCCTATATACAAGAATATAACTACTATAATACTGCCCCCTATATACAAGAATATAACTACTATAATACTGCTCCTATATACAAGAATATAACTACTATAATACTGCCCCCTATATACAAGAATATAACTACTATAATACTGCTCCCTATATACAAGAATATAACTACTATAATACTGCTCCCTATATACAAGAATATAACTACTATAATACTGCCCCCTATATACAAGAATATAACTTCTATAATACGGCCTCCTAAATACAAGAATATAACTACTATAATACTGCCCCCTATATACAAGAATATAACTACTATAATACTGCTCCTATATACAAGAATATAACTACTATAATACTGCCCCCTATATGCAAGAATATAACTACTATAATACTGCTCCTATATACAAGAATATAACTACTATAATACTGCTCCTATATACAAGAATGTAACTACTATAATACTGCTCCTATATACAAGAATATAACTACTATAATACTGCTCCCTATATACAAGAATATAACTACTATAATACTGCCCCCTATATACAAGAATATAACTGCTATAATACGGCCTCCTATATACAAGAATATAACTACTATAATACTGCCCCCTATATACAAGAATATAACTACTATAATACTGCTCCTATATACAAGAATATAACTACTATAATATTGCTCCCTATATACAAGAATATAACTACTATAATACTGCCCCTATATACAAGAATATAACTACTATAATACTGCTCCTATATACACAAGAATATAACTACTATAATACTGCCCCCTATATACAAGAATATAACTATTATAATACTGCCCCCTATATACAAGAATATAACTATTATAATACTGCTCCTATATACAAGAATATAACTACTATAATACTGCCCCTATATACAAGAATATAACTACTATAATACTGCTCCTATATACAAGAATATAACTACTATAATACTGCCCCTATATACAAGAATAAAACTACTATAATACTGCCCCCTATATATAAGAATATAACTACTATAATACTGCCCCTATATACAAGAATATAACTACTATAATACTGCTCCTATATACAAGAATATAACTACTATAATACTGCTCCTATATACAAGAATGTAACTACTATAATACTGCCCCTGTATACAAGAATATAACTACTATAATACTGCCCCTATATACAAGAATATAACTACTATAATACTGCTCCTATATACAAGAATATAACTACTATAATACTGCCCCCTATATACAAGAATATAACTACTATAATACTCCCCTATATACAAGAATATAACTACTATAATACTGCCCCTATATACAAGAATATAACTACTATAATACTGCCCCTATATACAAGAATATAACTACTATAATACTGCTCCTATATACAAGAATATAACTACTATAATACTGCCCGCTATATACAAGAATATAACTACTATAATACTGACCCTATATACAAGAATATAACTACTATAATACTGCTCCTATATACAAGAATATAACTAATATAAGGGCATGACCAGACGTGGCGTATTTTTTCCCCACCACTGTCCGCATCAATGCCCAAAATGTGCAGTAAATTGATGCGGACTGGCCGCTGCGTATTGAGATGAAAGTACATCCCTTCTCTCTATCAGTGCAGGATAGAGAGAAGGGACAGCCCTTTCCCTAGTAAAAGTAAAAGATTTTCATACTTACCCGGCCGTTGTCTTGGTGACGCGTCCCTCTTTCGCCATCCAGCCCGACCTCCCTGGATGACGCGGCAGTCCATGTGACCGCTGCAGCCTGTGATTGGCCTGTGATTGGCTGCAGCCTGTGATTGGCCTGTGATTGGCTGCAGCCTGTGATTGGCCTATGATTGGCTGCAGCCTGTGATTGGCCTGTGATTGGCTGCAGCCTGTGATTGGCCTGTGATTGGCTGCAGCCGTCACTTGGACTGAAACGTCATCCCGGGAGGCCGGACTGGAGACAGAAGCAGGGAGTTGTCGGTAAGTAGGAACTTCTATTTTTTTGACAGGTTGCTGTATATTGTGATCGGTAGTCACTGTCCAGGGTGCAGAAACAGTTACTGCCGATCGCTTAACTCTTTCAGCACCCTGGACAGTGACTATTTACTGACGTCGCCTAGCAACGATCCCGTAATTTCGGGTGCACACACGTAGTCACCCGTAATTACGGGAGCCCCATTGACTTCTATGGGGCTGCCCGTGCCGTAATAACGACCCGTGATTACGGGCGTTTTTACGTTAGTGTGCATGGGGCCTCAGTCTGGCTGTAGACCTAGAAATACATAGGTCCAGCCAGAATGAAGAAATGTCATGTTCGTAAAACAAATACGCTCCGCAGCACACATAACATGTACATAACATCTGCGGACTTCATTGACTCTCCATTGAATTCAATGGATAAATTCCGCAACAAGTCCGCTACACGTCCGCAACAGCCAGTGTATGCTGCGGACACCAAATTCCGCACCGCAGGCTATGCTCCGCAGCGGAATTGTCCGCAACGTGTAAACGAACCCTACTAAAAAGCTGTAGAAAGCAATGGAGACACGTGTACGCTGCGGATTTCAGCAGCTTTCTGTCCGTAGTGGAATTCCAGAGCAATTCCGCCACGTCTGGTCATGCCCTTATACTGCCCCCTATATAGAAGAATATAACTGCTAAGTTAATTTTCAGCAATCACAAATTATTTTGAGATTGAATTACCGCGGTTGCATTTCCCATAAAGGTTGAGCTTTTTAGGGTTATGAAAGAACATTTTCAAGCCCCTATAGTAGTTGTAATGGTATTGGTTGTCACTGAGCCTTTCAAGAATCAGATGTAACTAATATAACGGCTGAGGATTCTCAGGGACTTCTAGTTCCAGATTTATTTTTAACCTATTAGGTGGAATATTTATTAATCTTTAAAGAGACTGTCACCCCATTATAAGTGCCCTGTCTCCTACATAATGTGATCGGCGCTGTAATGCAGGTGACAGTAATGATTTTTATTTGAAAAAAAACGATCTGTTTTCACCACTTTATTAGCGATTTTAGATTTATGCTAATGAGTTGCTTAATGCCCAAGTGGGCGTGTTTTTACTTTAGACCAAGTGGGCGTTGTACAGAGGAGTGTATGACGCTGACCAATCAGTGACCAATCAGCGTCCTGCACTCCTCTCCATTCATTACCTCAGCACATAGGGATCCTGCTAGATCCTTATGTGCTGTCTTATACTAAGACATTAACGATATGTAATGACAGGGATAGGGAAACAGACAAGTGCGCCCTAAACTACCCGCCACTCAGTCCCTGCCTACTTGCAACGACCCGCCCTAGGCGACGGGGTACAACTGGGCGACGGTCCCTACACTCAATAAGTGCACGACAGACAACCAGACAAGGAAACACAGAACAAAGGGTAACGGGGCAGTTGCCCACGGCAACACCGTGAGCAACAAGAGTAGTAAACGAGCCGAGTCAAACCAGGAGAGTACGAGGTACCAAACGCGGAGCAGGAGAGTAGTGAACAAGCCGAGTCAAACCAGGAGAGTACGAGGTGCCAAACGCAGAGCAGGAGAGTAGTCAGTAAGCCAGGGTCAATACGAAGCAGGGACAAGTAGTTCAAGAAGCTGCAGCAGGGCCAGGAAACCAACAGAGAAGAATCACAAGCAAGGAGGAACAGGAAAGGCAGGTATAAATAGACAGAGGGCGGGAGCTAGCTCCGTCTGGCCAGGCTGTGATAGGCTCTCCCACTCCTAAGCCTGCCATCCTGAGTGGTGGAAGATGGAGTCAGTCTCACAGACATAGAAGCAGGTGCAGACTGATTACCTATGGGCGTGGATACAGAAGCTGTGCCTAGCAGATCCTTAACACGATACTGAAGTGTTTAGACGGTGAATAGACATTCCACGGGATGTCTATTCACAATCCTGACACTTCGTTACTGCTTCTCGGGTAGTTACAGCCGAGGAAGCGTAATCTCGTTGTAACCTGTCATCTACAGCGTAATCTCGCGAGATCACGCTTGCTCTGCTGTAACTACCACAGAAACAGTAACAAAGTGCAGAGATTGTGAATAGACATCCCATGGAATGTCTATTCACTGTCTAAACACTTAAGTATTGTTAGGCCTGATTCAGACGAACGTGGCGTTTTTGCGCACGCAAAACACGCAGCGTTTTGCCTGCGCAAAAGCCACTTACCTGCTCCGTGAGGCAGCATCATAAGATGCGCGGCTGCGTGCTTTACGCGCAGCCGCCATCATTATGACACTCTGTTTGGATGTTTGTAGCACGTGGTGCTTTTCTATTTACATTCATCCTTTTGACAGATGTTGCGCGAAACAGGCAGTTCGCACGGAAGTGCTTCCGTGCGACCTGCGTGGTTTTCACGCACCCATTGACTTCAATGGGTGCATGATGCGCGAAATACGCTTAGATATTGAACGTGTCACGCTTTTTACGCAGCGGACAAACGCTGCGCAAAAAGCACGGACTCTGTACTGGCCCATAGACTTCTATTGGTCCATGCGTGCCGCGTGAAAACCACGCGGCCTGCACGGACGCAATTCACATTCATGTGAATCCGCCCTTAATGTGTTAGTATAAGACAGCACATAAGGATCTAGCAGGATCCCTATGTGCTGAGGTAATGAATGGAGAGAAGTGCATGACGCTGATTGGTCACTGATTGGTCAGCGTCATACACTCCTCTGTACAACGCCCACTTGGTCTAAAGTAAAAACACGCCCACTTGGGCATTAAGCAACTCATTAGCATAAATCTAAAATCGCTAATAAAGTGGTGAAAATAGATCGTTTTTTTAAATAAAAAGCATTACTGTCACCTGCATTACAGCGCCGATCACATTATGTAGGAGACAGGGCACTTATAATGGGGTGACAGCCTCTTTATTACTAGGACCACTGTTATCTACATTACAGCGCCGATCACATCATGTACAATATAGGCCACTTATAATGGGGTGACAGCCTCTTTATTACTAGGACCCCTGTTATCTACATTACAGCGCCGATCACATCATGTACAATATAGGCCACTTATAATGTGGTGACAGCCTCTTTATTACTAGGACCCCTGTTATCTACATTACAGCGCCGATCACATCATGTACAATATAGGCCACTTATAATGTGGTGACAGCCTCTTTATTACTAGGACCCCTGTTATCTACATTACAGCGCCGATCACATCATGTAGGAGACAGGGCACTTATAATGGGGTGACAGCCTCTTTATTACTAGGACCACTGTTATCTACATTACAGTGCTGATCACATTATGTAGGAGACAGGGCACTTATAATGGGGTGACAGCCTCTTTATTACTAGGACCACTGTTATCTACATTACAGTGCTGATCACATTATGTAGGAGACAGGGCACTTATAATGGGGTGACAGCCTCTTTATTACTAGGACCACTGTTATCTACATTACAGCGCCGATCACATTATGTAGGAGACAGGGCACTTATAATCTGGTGACAGAGCCTCTTTATTACTAGGACCCCTGTTATCTACATTACAGCGCCGATCACATCATGTAGGAGACAGGGCACTTATAATGGGGTGACAGCCTCTTTATTACTAGGACCACTGTTATCTACATTACAGTGCTGATCACATTATGTAGGAGACAGGGCACTTATAATGGGGTGACAGCCTCTTTATTACTAGGACCACTGTTATCTACATTACAGCGCCGATCACATTATGTAGGAGACAGGGCACTTATAATGGGGTGACAGCCTCTTTAAGGCCCTGTTCACACTGAGTTTATGGCAGGCACATAAAATTTGCCTGAAAATTCCATCATGAATTTTGAAGCAGATTTTGACCTGCCGGCAATTGCGCTGCGTTTTTTACCCTCGAACATTGAGCGCAGCGGGCAAAAAACGCAGCAAAGAACGCTTTCTCTGACTCCCATTTATTTCAATGGGAGGTCAGAGGCAGAACTGCAGCAAGAAAGAGTATGCCACTTTTTTTTTTTTTTTTACTGCCAGCGACTAAAAGTCACCACGGACAAAAAAGGATTCGGCTATTTTTGCACTGATTTCGACTCGGTTTCCAAATTAAAAACTCTGTGTGATCTGGGCCTTAGAGTTCTGTTGTACATTCAGCTGCTATACAGGCCGAGGGTGACCCTTTTATGTGATGCAATGTCCTCTATGTTCCCCGTAGATCACCGCTTATCTCAAACTCAAAAATCTTCTAGAATTTTGTTCAAATAATAATAAAATAAAAAACCAGCAGTTCATTCGCAGCTGAAGTGATGGAATTTCTCCGCAGGCAGCATTGTATTGTGTCACATTTCCTGCCGTCAGGTCGTCGTTACTCTGCTGTCAGTCACTGATTGTGAGAATCTCCATGTATCTATAGACCCCCTATGTCCGAATACAATGTGGCACTGAGTATAGAAGCCTATAGGGCAGCCGGAGACCTGGGGCCGGCGCACCTCTCCAGAGCTACCTGTGTGACCTCGATTTCACTGAGACTCGTAGATTCATTCTCTTCTATAGAAAACATCACAAGCGTAAAGATAATTATTAATGATCCGACCGTAAAATATGATAAGGCTAGTAATGATTGTAGCTGCCATTCTGCTGCATTAGACACAACATGAAATGGCGCCCGTGACAAGTGCGCACAGACATGAAATCGTGTCCTCTGGTCGCAGCTTCTAAATCTCAGGACAGTACTGACAGTATTTATAGTACTACCCATAGACTCATAGTGCCTGCAAGTAAAGGAATTGTTTCAGGATGTTCTCAGTCCATTATTTAAGGGAAAGTATTATCATGAAATCAGGATTTTATTACATGAATAATTTTATAACACTGGTGTTAGTTTTTTTTTTATGCAAGTAGCCATATAAAATAAAAAAAATATTGCAGTTCTCAAACTGCAGCCCACACATTAGGCTGACATTTTTTTCTGCTTTGCTGTGTAGACTGGCAGAGTTACAGCAGAGTCATCTTATTATCATTACAGAACAGAATCAGCAGTCATCCCATTATCATTAGAGGGCAGGATGAGCAGAGTCATCTCAGTATCATTAGAGGGCGTAGTGAGCAGAGTCATTTCTTTATCTTTAGAGGGTGGAGTCAGCAAAAGTCAACTAATTATCATTTCAGGGTGTGGTCAGCAGAGTAATATTATAATTATAGTGTGGGGTCAGTAGAGTAATTTCATTATCATTAGAGGGTGTTGTCAGCTAGTATTAGCCGGTGGGGTCAGCAGAGTCATCTCATTATTATTAAAGCGTGGGGTCAGCAAAGTCACCTCATTATCATTAGTGGGCGGAGTCATCAGAGTCACTTCCTCATTAGAGGGCAGGGTAAGTAGTCATCTCATTAGAGAGGGTCAGCAGAGTCATTTCATTCTGTTTAGAGTGTGGGACAGCAGAGTAATCTCATTATCATTACAGAGTCGGTTAGCAGAGTCATCTCACTATCATTGGAGGGAAGGGTCAGCAGAGTCATCTCATTATCAGAGGGGGGGGTCAGCAGATTTATACTATTATCATTAGCGATGGGCTCAACAAAATCTTCTCAATAACATTATATGGTGGGGTTCAGCAGAGTTATCCCATTATCATTAGAGGGTGGGGTCAGCAGAGTCATCCCATTATTATTAGAGGGCGGGCTCAGCAGAGTCATCTTGTTAACATTAGAGGGCGTGGTGAGCAGAGTCATCTCTTTATCTTTAGGGGGTGGAGTCTGCAGTCATCTCCTTATCATTAAAGGAAGGCGTGAGCAGAGTCGTCTCATTATCATTAGAGGGCGGAGTCAGCAGGGTCACTTCTTCCTCATTAGAGGGTCTGGTAAGCAGTCACCTCGGTATCATGAGTGGGTCAGAAGAGTCATTTCATTCTCTTTAGAGGGTGGGTCAGCAGTGTAATCTTATTATTATTACAGGGCCAGTCAGCAGAGTCATCCCACTATAATTAGAGAGAGGGGCCATCAGAATCATCTCATTATTATTAGAGGGCGGGGTTATCAGTGTTATCTAATTATCATTTAGGGCGGGCTCAGCAGAGTCATCTCATTGTCCTTAGAAGGTGGGTGAGTTACTAACCACTTCATTATACTGCTGGACGTCTAGATACGGAAATTCTCTGTAAAACAGCGTGCAGTTTTACCACTCGGCCAAAGAGTCTCATGTAAATGCACCCTAACACTCATGAGTCGGGCTGATACCAGAAAATAATGTCCTACAGCCAAGACAGGTAGCCTGTGGTGCTGTAGAGCCACAAATCCCAGTATAACCTACCTGTGACGGAAAGGTCTTATGGAATTTGTAGGCAGCGTTATGAGCCTTAAAGGGAAATCCCACCTAATGTTATCTCCAGGCGCGCTATTGTGCCTTCTCGGTAATGGTCAGAAATTTGTGTTACTAGAAATCCCTGATTGAAAGCTCCATGACCAGATATTATCCCGCCCAGTGTTTCCCAGGATCAGTGATTGGATATTACCCCCATCAGTGGCTTATATTACCCCCAGTATCAGTGATTGGATATTACCCCCAGTATCAGTGATTGGATATTACCCCCAGTATCAGTGATTGGATATTACCCCCAGTATCAGTGATTGGATATTACCCCCAGTATCTGGTGATTGGATATTACCCCCAGTATCTGGTGATTGGATATTACCCCCAGTATCAGTGCCTGAGTATTATCCCCCAGTATCTGAGTATTCCCTCCGTCTGAGTCCTGGCATCTGAGCAGAGAACAATACAAGGTGCAGGGGTCACCTGTTAATTGCAGGCAGAACATCCAGAGGATTGCGCTTGGATGGCAGGGAGCCCCTCATGTGTAGGACAGCCCTGTGTGCTCTGCACTCTCATCCCATCCTCCTCTGTCCTGTAATGTATGCAGAGCAGTGAGAGGCAGAGTGCTGTGTGCTGTGAGCTCTGCTACTGTGAGCTCTGCTGCTGCTACTCGGAGCTCTGCTCAGTCACTGGGATCAGCTCAGACACAGGCAGCTCTGCAATCACATGCAAAGCCAAGCATCCCGGGGAGCCCTCCTGCCCTCCTGCCCGGCCGCCCTCCAGCTCCTCGCGGTGAGTACAGCCACAGACTGGGGCTCCGGGGTCACCGTGGGCGCAGAGCACCGGGGGAGGGGGTAAAGTGCAACTTTTCTGCCGCAACTTTATGCAAATTGCAGGATGGAAATCAGGGCTGAGAGTCGTGGCACTTACCCTGCAGACCCTGGCACCTCATCCAGGGGCATCCCTGCCAGGTGCGGGACTGGTCCGCAGAGCTAGCGCTCTATGTGTGCGTCTCCCGTACAGAGCGACAATGGTCAGATTTATGGGGGATATTTCAGCTTTATTTGTATGAATTAATATTTGGCTGGAAATGACCCGCAGCCGCCCCAGAATTGCCACATGCGGGTAACAGGGGTGATCGGGCGCTGCTCTTCTATTTCACTTTGCTGCTCGTTCCTGTCACTTTTGCTACTTTGTTGCTGCCAGTTCCGGGTGCAGTTTTGTGGGCTCCTTCAGGACGGGGCTCCGCACACTCAGGGGTTAATCCAGCCGGGTCCAGGTTTGCAGAATTTTGCCACTTTGTTGCGTCTTCCTTCCTGCGGCTCCGGGGATGGCGGGTCCTCAGCGGGGGCTCTTCTGCCAATTGTTGTCAAGTCTTGTAAATAAAATACCAGAGGGAAGCGGATCCTGAGCGGAGAGCAGCCCCCCACCTTGTCATGTACCCCAAGAAGCGGCGGGGACACAAGGCTGAGGGCACCTTACATTAGGAACGCTTTCTGGAAGTTGTTACAATTTGGGGATAATCCATGTGGATTCAGGGGTCCCTGTAATGTCTGTGTCCCCGGGTCCTGCAGCCGGTCCCTGCTCCCTGTGAGGATATTGGGGGATCAGCCTCTCAGATCGGGAAGGATCATGTAAGATTTAGTATTTGTGCATCTTGGGATCCTGCTGATGATGGGGAGAAGTTACTGCTGGAAACAACTGATGAGAATCCTGACGAGTCTGGAGCTTTGTCTCTATAATATTCACTGTATCCAAAGATCATTCCCGGCTCATTCCAAATCACAACTTCAATTTGAATTTTTTTTTATTTTTTATTTTACAAGAAAAAGTAAGTTGGGGGAAAAAATGTAAAGTTAAAATAAAAAATTTACATCAGAATTCAATAGAATTTAGAATAAAAATTTCAAATGCGTGATTTTTCATTTCATTTATTTGTTGCTAGATTTTTTATCTATCTATCTATCTCATATCTATCTATCTATCTATCTATCTATCTATCTATCTATCTATCTATCTATCTATCTATCTATCTCATATCTATCTATCTATCTATCTATCTATCTATCTATCTATCTATCTATCTATCTATCTATCTATCTATCTATCTATCTCATATCTATCTCATATCTATCTATCTATCTATCTATCTATCTATCTATCTATCTATCTATCTATCTATCTATCTATCTATCTATCTATCTATCTATCGTGTGTGTATATATGTGTGTGCATTGTGTGTGTATATATATATATATGTGTGTATTGTGTGTGTGTATATATATATATGTTCTGTGCATGTGCATATTTATTGTCTGTTTGTATATTTTTTGTGTATACATATATGCTTTATGTGTGTATATATATATGTTTATACATTTTATATTTTTTGTGTGTATATAAATATAAAAATAAGTGTGTTTGTGTAATTTTTAGTTTTCTGTTGTGATCACTTTTGATATTTGCTTTATTCTCCTTTATATTAAGTTGAATCTCATCATTTTCTATTATTTTTGGTTCGGCTAATTCGTTATAATTTGACATTTCACATTTTAGTAGCGAATACCTGGTGCTGTAAGTTAAGAGCCGCTGCAATGTTCTGGGCTCTTGGTCAGTTTTGGGTTTTTGGGGACCTGGGTTCCTTGTAAGCGTCGCTCTCTTATTAGCAGGGACAATGTGTTGATTCATTTTCCAGGCTTTTGCATATAATGACATGACCGCAGTAATGCAACCTGTTGTGTGTAAACGCTCTATCACCTTTATATAAACCTGTTTAACGTTCACTGGCAATCACTCAAATGCACAAAACCCATTAAAAGGGGAATTTTCTTTTCTTTTAAATTTTAAATTTTTTTTCTGATGCCGACTGCGGTTTTATTGCAGCCTTTGATTTTATTACAAAGCAGAAAGATTACAATGAACAAATGATAGTGAATAGAAAAAGTGAAGAAATAGTGTAAAAGTGAATCATTCTTACACGTCATATGTTCATGATTTTTTGGATATTTATACATTTATTGTATTCTATAATCATCATTCCCGGCGTTATGTCTTTTTTTAAATATTAAACAGAAAATATTATAATATTATTTATCCAACTTTTGCCAGATTGAAATAAATAAATAAAATGTATGGAAATACATACATTTGATATACTATATATATATATACACACACACACACACACTATAGATAGAGAATCAATATATCTATATTATAAGACAAATAAATATAAAACAGATATTAGATAGATAGTTATATTTAATATTAATTGGGTTGATAAATAAATAGATATGAGATAGATAGATAGATAGATAGATATGAGATAGATAGATAGATATGAGATAGATAGATAGATAGATAGATAGATAGATAGATAGATAGATAGATAGATAGATAGATAGATAGATATGAGATAGATAGATAGATAGATAGATAGATATGAGATAGATATGAGATAGATAGATAGATAGATATGAGATAGATATGAGATAGATAGATAGATATGAGATAGATAGATATGAGATAGATAGATATGAGATAGATAGATAGATATGAGATAGATAGATAGATATGAGATAGATAGATAGATAGATAGATAGATAGATAGATAGATAGATAGATAGATAGATAGATAGATAGATATGAGATAGATAGATATGAGATAGATAGATAGATAGATAGATAGATAGATAGATAGATAGATAGATAGATATGAGATAGATAGATAGATAGATAGATAGATAGATAGATAGATAGATAGATATGAGAGATATGAGATAGATAGATAGATAGATAGATATGAGATAGATAGATAGATATGAGATAGATAGATAGATATGAGATAGATATGAGATAGATAGATAGATATGAGATAGATAGATAGATAGATAGATAGATAGATAGATAGATAGATAGATAGATATGAGATAGATAGATAGGTATGAGGTAGATAGATAGATGATAGATAGATATGAGGTAGATAGATATGAGATAGATAGATAGATATGAGATAGATAGATAGATAGATATAAGATAGATAGATAGATATGAGGTAGATAGATAGATAGATATGAGGATAGATAGATAGATAGATAGATAGATAGATAGATAGATAGATATGAGATAGATAGATAGATATGAGATAGATAGATAGATAGATATGAGATAGATAGATAGATAGATAGAGAGATAGATCGATAGATAGATATGAGATAGATAGATGTGAGATAGATAGATAGATAGATAGATAGATAGATAGATAGATATTAGATAGATAGATAGATAGATAGATATGAGATAGATAGATAGATAGATAGATAGATAGATAGATAGATAGATAGATAGATAGATAGATAGATATGAGATAGATAGATAGATAGATAGATATGAGATAGATAGATAGATAGATAGATAGATAGATAGATAGATAGAGAGATAGAGAGATAGATCGATAGATAGATAGATAGATATTAGATAGATAGATAGATAGATAGATAGATAGATAGATAGATAGATAGATAGATAGATAGATAGATATGAGATAGATAGATAGATATGAGATAGATAGATATTAGATAGATAGATAGATAGATAGATAGATAGATAGATAGATAGATAGATAGATAGATATGAGATAGATAGATAGATAGATAGATAGATAGATAGATAGATAGATAGATAGATAGATATGAGATAGATATGAGATAGATAGATAGATAGATAGATAGATAGATAGATAGATAGATAGATATGAGATAGATATGAGATAGATAGATAGATAGATAGATATGAGATAGATAGATAGATAGATAGATAGATAGATAGATAGATAGATAGATAGATAGATATGAGATAGATATGAGATAGATAGATAGATAGATAGATAGATATGAGATAGATATGAGATAGATAGATAGATAGATAGATAGATAGATAGATAGATAGATAGATAGATATGAGATAGATATGAGATAGATAGATAGATAGATAGATATGAGATAGATAGATAGATAGATAGATAGATAGATAGATAGATAGATAGATAGATAGATAGATAGATAGATAGATAGATAGATAGATAGATAGATAGATAGATATGAGATAGATATGAGATAGATAGATAGATAGATATGAGATAGATAGATAGATAGATAGATAGATAGATAGATAGATAGATAGATAGATAGATAGATATGAGATAGATAGATAGATAGATATGAGATAGATAGATAGATAGATAGATAGATAGATATGAGATAGATAGATAGATAGATATGAGATAGATAGATATGAGATAGATATGAGATAGATAGATAGATAGATAGATATGAGATAGATAGATAGATAGATAGATAGATAGATAGATAGATAGATAGATAGATAGATAGATAGATAGATAGATAGATGTTATTCTTTGAGGCTGATTTGCACAGTAAACATTATATCTTTTTGGTGCTCCTGATTTCTTTTGGATACATTTTTGGACGTGGGGTCGGGTGCCTTCTGTGCGCTGATTTGACTCCTCGTTTAGTTCACATTGCCGATTGAGCCATCGCTTCGGAGTTTGTTTCATGCTGTGGAAAAGTATTTGATGATTTATATGGCTGGCTCTTCGATTGCTGTCTCCGAGTCTTCTTTCTCCACCATTCAGCAGGGATGTCAGCCCTTATTACTTACTATTGATCTCTTTGCAAAGTGAGAAGTGAACTAAAATTAATGTCAATCCCACTGC